>NC_069504.1:750959920-751264087 GCF_027579735.1 Bombina bombina
GGGAGTTTGGGGCACCTAGTAATCCACAATGGCCCAGAAAACAGGGCAAAGCACAATAATTCAGGTAGGAGGGGGGTGGAGGTAGCCTTGGAAGCCTGATATCCTTGACAAACATACATAGGGTTAGATTTACAAGTGGCATGCTAACAGTTGTGCGAGAGTGATAATGGGTTTATCGGGGGTGTTTCCGCATGTCGGAAGTATCGCCCATACTACAAGTTGAGAGTAAATACGTTCACTCAAGTGCAATTGAATTTAACGTGTCTAGTAAGAGCAACTTTAGAGCTGTGGTTAACAGTTAAGCTTGAATAAAAAGTTGCACAAAACACATAAAAAATACTGTAAAAAGTACAGTTACACTCATAACACTATTGAATAAAAAGTATTAGGAAAAAATTGCATTAAAAAAATGACAAGGGCTCAAAGATGTTAGGTCGCAGCTGTTATAAAAAAAGGACTGCAAAGGGCTTTTAAGTGAAAGTTAATTTTGCGCCTCAATATTATTGCCATCCATTAATCATATATAGATTAATACAGTCGCTAACTTTTTTTTTTTTAAATCATTTGTCTTTTGTAGATAATTATATTGTAAATCACATACCATTTTTATTACTTCCTCCGCCCACCCGCTTATTTCCTGCTTTGTCTCCTTTACAGGTAAGAGCAGTTTCACCCGCTCTTAAGTGTACATCCGTGCGCGTTCTCGTGAGGCGTCGTTTATTGCGTATGCGTAGAAAAAAACATCGCTGCAGTGATACACATTGAAACAATGAATTAGTAGATTCATTCTTGTGTATCGTAGCAGGTGCCGGAACGTCAAGCCAATATTTTTTAACTTTAAGAGAATGTGCATGCGTGTCTCATGAACGCGCACAGGGGCGAAACTACAGGGGGTGCAGAGGTCGCAATTGCGACTGGGACCCAAAAGGTGGGGGCCCAGCTTAAAAAAAAACGTTGACCTGCCACTGCCTGCACTGATATCATCATGTGAGTGTGACATGATGCTTCAATAGTGTCTCTGACTACAGGGGTTAGTGTTTCTGTTTTACCCATTGGTGTTTATGTGTGTGTGTGTATGTGTGTATTTATGTATGTGACTGTGTGTGTATTTATGCATGTATGTGTATGTGTATGTTTGTGGAACCAGCAAATTACAGACCTTGTTACTACAGCATTGGGGGGCGGGGGGGGGGGGTAAATAGTGTTAGTCTATACTGTACCACTATATACAGTACGGGGGGGCTGGACCATGTCACAGACTACTGTGGTCACTTTATAAAGTAGTGGGGCGGGTAGGGTCAGGCCAGCCATCTCACCGGCAGATTACAGACTGTGTCACTGACTCACTATATACAGTACTGGTGGGTTAAACAGTGTCACTATATACAGTAATAGGGGGTCAGACCATCTCACAGACTGTGGGTACAGGGTACCTCCTTTTGCAGACATATAATCTGATTCACATTTGTTTCTTAATTACATTACATTTGTTAAATGTAAAAAAAAAAAAAAAAAAGATATGCATCAAATTCACTTTTTATCTGGGGGGGGTGGGGGTGGGTGGGGGCGCCCTTCTTAGATTCTTGCACCTGGGCCCTGTGGTTTCTAGTTACTCCTCTGAACCCGCATCTATAAAAGCCAAGCATTCCGTGAAACACGCATGCAGATTTTGAAATGTGGGCGTACAGCGAGTCTGTTGGGACGCCAGTGGGGGACCATCAATCAAAACGTTTTTAACGGTATTCGTCATTTAAAATCATTAATATTTTTTATACCCAGGCTGAGTTACGGCGTGAGAACATAGCGTTTTAAAAGGTAGATTTAGACGTTTAATGGTAAACATGTAAAAAATTCATGAATGAAACTCACACTAATATTCAATGTTCTCTAAGATGCTGCATAAGCGTGAATGATAGTTAATAGACTTGTGCGCGATCGAAAAATTTGGTTTGCTTCTTTTCAATTTGGGTCGTGAAAAAATTTGGTTCGAGACATTCATAATAATTCGGTATGTGTTGGTAATTCGGTTTCGGAATTTATTTATGTCGTTACGAATTTTGAAATTTGGATGCATTTGAAACCGTTTCCAAATTATTATGTTGGACCGAATCTTTATTTCAGACCGAATCGTTATTTCTAACTAATGTGCCGGCAATTGCCGAAACAAAATTATGTTAAGCTGCCACCAATGCCGCCACTAAATAAAGCTATTAACCTCTAAATCGCCGCCCCCCCCACATCACTAACACTACCTAAATCTATTGACCCCTAAACCGCCGCCCCCCACATCGCCGACACTAACTAAATAACGAAATAAAATTATTAACCCCAAAACCGCAGTTCCCCAACATCGCCAACATGAACTAAACCTATTAACCCCTAAACCGCTGTTCCCAAACATCTCCAACACTAAATACATCACTAAATAAAGTATTAACCCCTAAACCGCCATTCCCCAACATCGCCGATACTAACTAAAACTATTAACCCCTAAACCGCCGCCCCACATCGCCAACACTAACTAAATAACAAAATAAAATTATTAACCCCTAAACCGCACCTCCCCCAGATCGTCAACACTACCTAAACCACCATTACCAAACATCGCCAACACTAAATAAATCACTAAATAAAGTATTAACCCCTAAAACGCCAGTTCCACAACATCGCCGACACTAACTAAACCTATTAACCCCTAAACCCCCCCACCCCCACATTGCCAACACTAACTAAACCTATTAATTAATCCCTAAACCGCTGGCCCCCACATTGCAACAACCTAAATTAACTATATTAACCCCTAAACCTAACCCTAAACCTAACACCCCTAACTTTAGTATAATTTAAATAGACCTAATTTAAAGCTTAAATTATTAACTAAATATATAATACCTATTTAAATCTAAATACAAAGTAACTTACCTGTGAAATAAAACCTAAGCTAGCTACAATATAACTAATAGTTATATTGTAGCTAGCTTAGGTTTTATTTTTATTTCACAGGTAAGTCATTTATTTTAACTAGATAGACTAGTTAGTAAAAATAGCTATTAACTATTTACTAACTACCTAGTTAAAATAAATACAAACTTACCTGTGAAATAAAAATAAAACCTAAGCTACCTTACACTAAAACCTACCATTACAAAATAAAAAAAAACTACCATTACAAAAAAATAAAAAACACTAAAATTACAAACAGTAAAAAAAACTACCATTACAAAAAATAACAAACAAAATTATCCAAAATAATAAAAAATAATCCTATTCTAATACCCCTTTTTAAAAAAAAAAACAAAAAAAAAACAAAAAAAAAACCCCACCCCAAAGTAAAAAAAATCCATAATCTATAATAAACTACCAAAAGGGCCTTTTGTAGGGCATTGCCCTAAAGAAATCAGCTCTTTTCCTACAAAAGCCACAAAGACCCACTAACATTACAAATCCCACCCCCAACCCACAAAATAAAAATAAAGTTAAACCTAATCTACCCAATACCATTGCCCTGAAATGGCATTTGTATGGGCATTGCCCTTAAAAGGGCATTCAGCTCTTTACTGCCCCTAAAAGGGCACTCAGCTCTTTTAAGAGTGCCCACCCTAGTCTAAAAAACCCCCCCACCCCAAAACAAAAAAAAAAACATTACACAAAATAACTAACGAATTATCAAAAATAATAAAAAAAATCCTATTCTAATACCCATTTAAAAAAAAAAAAAAAACACCCCAAAATAAAAAACCTAATCTATAATAATAAACTACCAATAGCCCTTAAAAGGGCCAAATTCTCTCAGAACTTCTAAGATGGCATATCCGGCTGGGTAATGGGACCAGCAGGAGACTGATATAGCCTCACTTGTCCCACATGTGCAAATGGCGTATTATCACCTTACCCCAAATCGTAGCGGAGTTGGTTAACCAAAAAGTGGATCTCTTGCCGATTGAGGATTTTCCTGGTTGATGGTTATGTACAGTGTAATCTCACTTTGACTATTTAGTTTTAAAGGTTCCTTATTACAACTCTCAATGTACTTTAATCAATGTTTCCTTAGCTACACTGTAATCCATGGTGTGTACTTGTGGATGTTATATACTATGGCAATGGTCAATTTCTGTTATAAAATCCCATTAGACTGTCAAAACATTTTTTTTCTATATCGGTTTGCTGATTATTGAGATATCTTTGTAGACAATGCCAATGTAAGGTCCAAGTATCACTAGTGAACTCACTACAGGCACGAGTACTGTATAGCGATAATCAGAGGCGTAACTAGAAACCACAGGGCCCAGTTGCAAGAATCTAAGAAGGGTTCCCCCCCACCCCAAAAAAAGTGAATTTGATACATATCTTTTTTTTTTTTTTTACATTTAACACTGAAAAAAAGTGAATCAGATTATGTCTACAAAAGGAGGTACCCTGTGCCCACAGTCTGTGAGATGGTCTGACCCCCCATTAATGCATACAGTGACACTGTTTAACCCACCAGTACTGTATATAGTGAGTCAGTAACACAGTCTGTAATCTGCCGGTGAGATGGCTGGCCTGACTCTACACGCCCCAGCACTTTATAAAGTGACCACAGTAGTCTGTGACATGGTCCAGCCCCCCCGTACTGTATATAGTGGTACTGTATAGAGACACTGTTTACCCCCCATGCTGTAGTAACAAGGTCTGTAATTTGCTGGTTCCACAAACATACACACACACATACATAAATACACACACACACACATAAACACCAATGGGTAAAACAGAAAGACTAACCCCTGTAGTCAGAGACACAAGTGAAGCATCATGTCACACTCACAAGATATCAGTGCAGGCAGTGGCAGGTCAACGTTTTATATTGTAAAATTTTTTTATTTTTTTTTAAGCTGGACCCCCACCCTTGGGGGCCCAGTCACAATTGCGACCTCTGCACCCCCTGTAGTTTCGTCCCTGGCGATAATAACACTTCACTTGGTGGATTAATGTCTAATATTGCAGCATGTATTTTGCAAAATGGCCTTCTTACAATCTTCCATATTAAAAAAAAATAAAATTGGTGAACAGCAAACTCCCTAAACTACAATCTACTATTCGAGGTTGAACCGCACACTCCCCTTTCTGCTACACTATATTGCGACTGACATAGTAGCTTACCCATGCTTACTTTTAATCAAAACTATATACAGTTTCATAATAATTTGTCTGATGGGTTGATATATTAGAAATACAACATATGCTAAACCCTAAAAATGAATATACTATGGGCTAACTTGTCATGCACCTTAACTAGGAACCTTGCATATGGAGATTCTGCTCTCTTAATACCTTCAGCAACGCAGGGAAGGAATCACGCTTTTAAACAGTTGTTTGAAAGTTTTGTTGATTTAGCTACTTTACGCCTAGATTACGAGTTTTGTCGGTAAAGACTTGCGGTGCTAACAAGCCTTTTTTTTCACCGCTCACTTAAAACAACGCTGGTATTACGAGTTTTCTGAATGGCTGTGTTAGCCTCAGAAAAGTGAGTGTTGAGCAAAATTTAGCTCCACATCTCACCTCGATACCAGCGTTGCTTAAGTCAGCGGTAAGATGGCTAAACGTGCTTGTGCACGATTTCCCCATAGGAAACAATGGGGCAGAGCCGGCGGAAAAAAAACCTAACACCTGCAAAAAAGCAGCGTTCAGCTTCTAACGCAGCCCCATTGTTTCCTATGGGAAAATAAAAATATGTCTACACCTAACACCCTAACATGAACCCCGAGTCTAAACACCCCTAATCTTACACTTATTAACCCCTAATCTGCCGCCCCCGACATCGTCGCCACCTGCATTATACTATTAACCCCTAATCTGCTGCTCCGGACACCGCCACCACCTACATTATACCTATGAACCCCTAATCTGCTGCCCCTAACATCGCCGACACCTACATTATATTTATTAACCCCTAATCTGCCGCCCCCAACGTCGTCGCCTCCGCCACCTACCTACAATTATTAACCCCTAATCTGCTGCCCCCAATGTCGCCGCCACTATACTAACTGTATTAACCCCTAAACATAAGTCTAACCCTAACCCCCCCTAACTTAAATCTAATTTAAATAAATCTAAAGAAAATTACTATTATTAAATGAACATGAAACCCATATTTTTTCTTTCATGATTTAGAAAGAGAATGCAATTTTAAACAACTTTCTAATTTACTTCTATTATCTAATTTGTTTCATTCTCTTGATATACATTGTTGAAAAGCATATCTAGATAGGCTCAGTAGCTGCTGATTGGTTGCTGCACATAGATGCCTCGTGTTATTGGCTCATCCATGTGCATTGCTATTTCTTCAACAAAGCATATCTAAAGAATGAAGCAAATTAGAAAATAGAAGTAAATTGGAATATTGTTTAAAATTGTATTCTCTACTTGAATCATGAAAGAAAATTTTTGGGTTTAGTGTCCCTTTAACTAAATTATTCCTATTTAAAACTAAATACTTACCTATAAAATAAACCCTAATATAGCTACAATATAACTAATAGTTACATTGTAGCTATTTTAGGATTTATTTTTATTTTACAGACAACTTTGAATTTATTTTAACTAGGTAGAATAGTTATTAAATAGTTATTAACTATTTAATAGCTACCTAGCTAAAATAAATACAAATTTACCTGTAAAATAAATCCTAACCTAAGTTACAATTACACCTAACACTACACTAGAATTAAATAAATTAACTAAATTACAATTAAACTAATTACAATTAAATTAAATAAACTAAATTACGAAAAAAAAACCCCACTAAATTACAGAAAATAAAAAATTACAATTTTTTAAACTAATTACACCTAATCTAATCCCCCAATAAAATAAAAAAGCCCCCCAAATAATAAAATTCCCTACCCTATACTAAATTACAAATAGCCCTTAAAAGGGGTAAATAGGTTTAGTTTGTGTCTGCGATGTTTCGGAATGGCGGTTTATGGGTTAATAGGTTTAGTTAGTGTCGGCAATGTCAGGGAACGGTGGTTTATGGGTGCAGTTTAGGAACAATGAAAAATTCCGAATATGAATAATGGATCCTAAAATTCAGAAACTAATTTATTCATTTTCAGAATTTTTCGGGATGTGCCGATTCAGAAATTCAGATGCATCTGAATTGGCCAAAATTCAGCTGAATTCCGAATTTGTCTGAAACAAAACGCACATGTCTAATAGTTAACTTTTCCTTTAAAGTGATGGTAAACTCTGGTTGTTCATATTCTTTAAATGTAATAGTTTTCATATATAAAACTTTTACTTACATTTTTGTTAACAATGTAAAAAAGCTTACAAAAGACGATCTTAGCAGTCGCTCTGATGTGAGTCCCCTCCAGCCCCCTGGGCTTGCACAATGTTAAGGTTTCTTCATCCTCCAATTAGTAAGCCTGTTGTTAAACAGGCTTACTTCAATGAGAGCATTATGTGCATGCGCAATATAACGCAAATGTTCCACATGCTCTGTATATCATTAGCAATTGTAAATAGGCCATAATTTGTGCGTGCACGTAAATGTAGCTCATGCATGGGGACTTAGACTTCACGTCACGGAGATCCTCACACATGCAATGTTTGACATCCCTTTCAGGAGCCCACATAGGCTCTGACCTGTAGACTCTAGAGCGGGTTGGACCGCAATACACTTCACCTAAGTAGTATAATGAAAAACATGGGGGGGGGGGCGGAGTTAAACGGTGAGGAAAAAAAGATCAGTAAAAAAATGAAAAGTAAGTTTAAAAAGCAAAAAAAAATCAGCTTTTGGAGGTAATAAGATTATATTAAACCTATTATAATACAATTGTGTTTACCATAACTTTAAAGGGACACTCAAGTCAAAATGAAATATTCATGATTCAGATAGAGCAAACAATTTTAAACAATTTTCCAATTTACTTCCACTAACAAAATGTGCCCAGTCTTTTTATATTTACATTTTTTGAGTCACCAGCTCCTACTGAGTATGTGCAAGAATTCACAGCATATACGTATATGCACTTGTGATTGGCTGAATCTACTACTCATTTGAAGTTTAGACTAAGGGGTAGATTTATCATACCCAGGGCGGACATGATTCGCTATAGCGAATCATGTCCGTCCTGCATCGCTAAATGCCGACAGCATACACTGTCGGCATTTAACATTGCACAAGCAGGTCTGGTGAAGTGCTTGTGCAATGCTGCCCCCTGCAGATTCTCGGCCAATCGGCTGCTAGCAGGGGGTGTCAATCAACCAGATCGTATTCGATCGGGCGTATTGCTGTCCACAGGCTCAGAGGCAGCGGACGAGTTAAGGAGCAGCGATCTTAAGACAGCTGCTTCTTAACTCCTGTTTCCGGCAAGCCTGAAGGCTTGCACAGAAACAGGTGCATTAGGCACCATTCAGGGCATGTTAAATCCACCTCTAAGTGCTATTGCATTGTCTTTTTATCATGCATTTGTTGATTACGCAAATCTACTGTTTTTACCGGTCCTTTAACAAAGAGATACATACATATACAAATATACTGTATATATACTGCATATATATATATATATATATATATATATATATATATATATATATATATATATATATACTATAAATACCTAGGTGTATATATTTATATATTAAAAATATTATTATTGTAATTCAAGCGCTACATCCAACGTGCACAAACAGCCGTGATAACCCCAATATCGTTTGCATGTAACTGTTAGAACGCCACTTGTTATCTGGACTATATGTATAAGAGTGGTGAGTGCTGGCTGCGTGAGCACAGACGGTGAGTTCAGGCAGTACAAGTAAGAGCAGGTGCTAGTAGAGAGAATGTACAGACAAGCCTGACTCAGGGTTTAAGCCATTTCCCTCATAAATCCACCTCTAACATTGCCTCAGTTTACATTGCTTTTCTAGCAAAGCATACTGCACCCAGATTAAAAAAAAACTTACACTGCTTCCCATAGCCCGAAAGCGATAATACACTGCTCTTCTAATAAATGCTACTCCAGTCAGTGGCGGACCTAATAATAAAAGACCCTCCCCTGTCTTCTGGGATAACGGCGAACTCGTGAAAATAGTGACCACGTCACTTCCAGTCACGTGGGATCAGCTGTTTCAAAAGTTTGACCATATTGCGCATGCGTTTTAGCATCATTACATACCTGGCCGCATATGTCACTGCTACAGTTTCGAGACCTGTGAAATTCATGGACCCTCAATACCGCGCCCACTTTTCAGTATGATCAAAGCCTCCACACAGGTCAATCTTGTATGACTATACCGCATCCCGCTTTGCCATATATTTATACGCATTCCCATTACAGTTACACTGACATTAAAGAAATTAATTGTTCAAAACTGTTTGCTTGGTCATGCAAAGCCGCGCGGTATTGACAGAGTTTCAAATGCCGCGCATGCGCTGTACAGAGGGTCCATGAATTTCACTGTCTCAAAATTGTAGCAGTGACGTATGGGGCCAGGTATGTAATGATGCTAGAACGCATGCGCAATATAGTCAAACTTTGTGAAACAGTTGATCCCACATCACAGGAAGTGACGTAGTTCGCTATTTTCACAAGTTTGCCATTTTCCCAGAACACCCTGCCTTAAAGGGACATTCCAGTCAAAATATAAATGCACATAGATTTATTGCATCTTTGAATATAAACATTTGCAATATACATGTATTGGCAAAAATACTTCTATTAAGAGTTATCACTGTTTTAGTGTTAACATTTTTCTCTGCATGTGCATGTGACATATAGCTAGATATTTTCACTGCACCCACATTTTAAATAATGCAGCTGCTCAGATCATCACTGGGGCTTGTATCATGTCAGCAATTAACAAATTCATTACCAGATGGTGCAAGCACCTTTGGCTCTCAGAACTAGTGTTGTGTTTAAAATGCTGGTGCACAGTGCATACGTAAATACACTTTTGAAACAGCTATAGCTTTTATTAGAAGCCTTTTTGCTAATGCATGTATATTACAAAATTGCTTCTGTTCAATACCGAAATGCTCCCATGTGGTTTCCAATTTTGGCTGTAATGTCCCTTTAAACCCAGATAGATTTGTTTTCATATGGTAAAAGTCATATTGTAAAAGGAGTATATTAGCTTTACACAGCCACATAAACCCTTAGATCTCTTTCATACTACATCAGTCTGCAGCTATGACGCACCTCCCTCCTTTCCTTGCAAAAATGTTGCCAAATAGTGCTCCAGAAATAAGCTTATGTCCCTGCTTTTCAACACAAGTTACCTAGAGAATGAAGAAAAATGATGATAGAAGTAAATTAGAAAGGTGTTTAGAATTGTATGCTTAAAGGGCCATGATACCCAAATGTTGAAACACTTGAAAGTGATGCAGTATAGCTGTAAAAAGCTGACTAGAAAATATCACCTGAACATCTCTATGTAAAAAAGGAAAATATTTTACCTCAAAAGTTCTTCAGTAGCCACCTCCCATTGTAAAGGACTTAGTTCTAAGTAGCAAATCAGTATGCTGGGACAGCTAAGGGAGTGAGCCTACGTGCACTCTCATCTTACTTCCCTATTCAGTTTAAGGAAGTTTACTATGAAATCTCATGAGAGTTAAATGAAATCTCATGAGATCACAGTAATAGAGTTCATGACCTCAGCACTGCTGATGCTGATTGGCTGCTGTTCATTTCTTCATTTTTTTTTACCTGCAGCTAAGCAGCAGTTGAGTATAACTTTTTACACAGAACTTACTCTGCTGAGCTGAGGAAATTGTGAGGTAAAATATCTTCATTTTTTACATAGAGATGCTCAGGTGATATTTTCCTGTCAGCTTTTTACCGTTATACTGCATCAGTTTCAAGTGATTTAGCATATGAGTATTATGTCCCCTTAATCTGAATCATGGAAGAAAAATGTTGGGCTTCATATTCCTTTAAAGGGACATAATACTCATATGCTAAATCACTTGAAACTGATGCAGTATAACTGTAAAAAGCTGACAGGAAAATATCACCTGAGTATCTCTATGTAAAAAAGGAAGATATTTTACCTCACAATTTCCTCAGCTCAGCAGAGTAAGTTCTGTGTAAAAAGTTATACTCAGCTGCTCCCAGCTGCAGGTAAAAAAAATTTAAAAAATTGAAGAAATGAACAGCAGCCAATCAGCATCAGCAGTGCTGAGGTCATGAACTCTTACTGTGATCTCATGAGATTTGACTTAACTCTCATGAGATTTCATAGTAAGCTTCCTTTACCTGATTGGTGAAATAATATGAGAGTGCACGATGCTAGTCCCTTCAGATGTCCCAGGACAAACACACTAAAATGCTGCTTAGAAATCCTTTACAATGGGAGGTGGCTACTGAGGAACTTTTGAGGTAAAATATCTTTCTTTTTTACATAGAGATGTTCAGGTGATATTTTCTAATCAGCTTTTTACAGCTATGCTGCATCACTTTCAAGTGTTTAAACATTTGGGTATTATGGCCCTTTAAGGTACAGTGAGAGAAAAGACAAACTATCAAATACAATGATTCACTAAATAAGAGTACAAGAGTACAATATTCAATGTTTGAAATGAAGCTTTTACATGTTGTAAAAAATATGAGTGAAAAATGTTCTATTAGCAGACAAATAAGGGTGCCTGAGAGACTATAAAAATGTTTGGGCAGGATATAACACTTCTACTGCTTGATGTTTTGCTTTTTTGGGCTCTACTTATAGCTAGGGATGGGCGAATGTTTCTAAAAATTCGAAATTTAAAATGGATTTTGATACATTCATTAATTCGAATCTAATTTCGAATGTTTATATAACATTCTAACATTCTATTTTCGAATTTTCGTTTTCGAATTTTTCAATAAAATTTGAAAATATTCGTTTGAATAATAGAATGTTTAGCTATGTATTCATTCAATTTCGAAATGTATTATTCGAATTCGAATGTGACATTCAAATTTGAAATAGTATTTCTAGTCTAATACTGTGTTTTATAAATGTAATATTTGAATTCGAATGTGACATTCGATTCGAATGTGATATTCGATTCGAATGTGACATTCGAAACAGTGTTTCTAGTCTACAATTGTGTTTTATAAATGTGACATTCGAAAACTGTAAATAACATTTGAAAATCGAATTTTTAAGAATATTCGTTCTTATCAACATTCTATTATGTAAATCGAATTTCTACAATAACATTCGTTCTAACATTCAAATTCGGATATAAACACATTCGCCCATCCCTACTTATAGCTATAAGTGCTCTGATCTTTTTATCAGTTGGAGCTGTGCTTATTATTACTTCTGCTGCTTGACTCTCATTTAAAGGGACACTAAACCCATTTTTTTCCATTTATGATTTAGATAGAGCATGCAATTTTAAGCAACTTTCTAATTTACTCCTATTATCATTTTTTCTTCATTCTCTTGCTATCTTTATTTGAAAATCAGGAATGTAAAGCTTAGGAACCGGCCCATTTTTGGTTCAGAACCCTGAATAGCCCTTGCTTATTGGTGGCTACATTTGGGTTTAGTATCCTTTTAATGTAGTTCTACTCACAATCACATAGTGCATAGATCCCACGTACATCCAGCCCAGGCAATACCAGCAGGGTGTTGCACTTGTGAAACCCTTTATGCTCATAACTGATCCTTCTATGGAAGATTTTCAAGGCATCACATTGGGTGTGGTTTGTGCTTTTTGCTACAATTATATTTATATGTTGGTGTTGGACATAAACATATTTTTCCATCAGTAGAGTAGGGTGCTAAAATGTAATTAATACTAATACAGACATCCCAACCTGCAAAAACTCATTTCAGGGAGGTGGCTTCACCCGCTACTGCGCCGCAACCCCCCCCCCCTCCCAGTTATATATTGGACACCTTGAAACCCTAAATAAGATAGACTTATCATTAAAGTAGCTTTCCACTAAAGTCTCATTAAAAAAAGTAGCTTTATTGCACAACCACATACAACAAACCTATTTTCCAGTAATCGTATGCTTGTTGAATGCTTAAATATTTTAGAATACAAAGTTTAATTACGTGCAGTAAATAAGGTACTATTTGTTTTTTTATTTTATTTAAATCAGTGGAGGATTTTTTGTTACTGATGCATGCTTTGAGGGTTCTATAACGTCCCAGCAACTAAAGGCATTCCTTAAAAAAAAAACACTTTTACGGATTTGGGCAACATTGGATCATGGTACTTGGAGTTTCAGGGAGATTGCACTTCATTTGCTGGCATCAGGGAGGCGCTATTACAATTTGGGAGACTCCCTGAACTTCAGGGAGAGTTGGGATGTCTGCTAATAAAGACTGTTACTTTATTTATACTAAAAAGAGTGCTGATTGCTCTTTCTTTCTAAGAGACATGTTTCTGTTATCTATATCGAAATGTAGCCACCAACCAGCAAGCACTACCCAGGTGCTGAACCAAAAATAGGCTGGCTTCTATGCTTACATTTAAATAAAGATTCCAAGAGAACAAAGAAAAATTGATAATAGAAGTAAATTAGAAAGTTGCTTAAAGGGACATTAAACACTAAATAAATGCTAGATAAAATGATGCATTCAAAGACACGATTAGTCTGAGAATAACATCTAGATGTATTTTTTTTAAGTTTCATTAGTTGTTTAAATATTGACAAAATATGTGCAAAGTTTTAGTGTCTATAAAACAATGGGAGCTGCCATGTTGTAACTTAGTTTACCTTCTCTGCTGTGGCCAATTAGAGACAGTTATAAATAGGTCACTAGAGTGTGCAGCCAATGGTTGTGTGGAATAAAACAGTGTTCTACACTTCCATTTCTAACAGGAATTGAAAAGCTCAACATTTCAGAATTGTATTACAGGAAAAGGGGACAAAATAAGTAATGAAAGCATAATGTAGAGTTCTTTATATGTACGATTTATCATTTTATATTACCATCTCAAAGTGTTTAATCTCCCTTTAAAATTGCATGCTGTATCTGAATCATCAAAGTTTATTTTTCACTAGACTATTCCTTTAAAGACACATGGGGTTGATTAAGGGTACATGATGTTTAAATAATGTGGAGGTGAACAAGCAGCGATTGGTATGGGGATTAACCACAAATATAAAATATATGTTAGAAACACAATACTTATAAGTATAGTAAGCAGCGCTTTGCACCAAAGGGTATACTTAAAAACTAGTAAGATGTGTGAACTGAACAGTCTTACTGCTCGGAGGTCCTCTAGTAAATAGAAGAGGACTCGAAGGGTACACTGATTCAGATTCCTTCCTACACGGCTTGTGTCACTGGCTGTTGGTCCGGATGCAGCTGCTCTTTACTCCTGTGTGTTTCTCCCCACACCGGATAGACAAGCAATACGAAAGGCAGACTGTAAGAAAGACAGCGCAAAAGGACACGAATCAAGGTAGATTTAATCAATAATACAACACAACAGCACATATACTACTTACAAAATGTAAGTTCTTTGACAGCATTTCACAAAATATGTTGTGAACATAAACAGTCCAATTTCGTTGGTAGCGATCTCCACAGCTGACTTGTACTTTTGGCAGCGATAATTCTCCCGCACACAGCACCCAGCAGGAAGCCTCCTCCAATCTCAAAGAGGACCAATGAGCTCAACGCGTTTCCCCCGGAGTACGCCCGGGCTTTTTCAAAAGCAGTATAAAATATATGTTAGACTATGCACCGGACTGTGGTTTTATGACAGTAATTTGGGATTGCGTAAAGGACTCCCTTATTTTGTAGAGCTTTTGTGGGAATTTACATGGGGCTTGTTAGAGATATTTAAATTCCACAGTGGATACATTACCCTTTGTAAATCTGTGAGTTTTCATTGTTGCATCAGTTACACAAGACCCAGAAATACATGTTATAGAAACTGTGTCTTCATATTTTTATGGGTGGAATTATCCAATTATATGCAGCATAATTACACCATTTTTTGGTGTGCCTGGATTTGTACATAGATAGATGGT
The DNA here is from genome assembly GCF_027579735.1 of Bombina bombina. Lineage (NCBI taxonomy): Eukaryota > Metazoa > Chordata > Amphibia > Anura > Bombinatoridae > Bombina > Bombina bombina. Next base: position 750,974,890 of record NC_069504.1, read on the forward strand.
TGTAATGGATTGGACATTTTTCATGATTCCATGCACAAATAATTAATTAAACAGATAATGTTGCAATTCATATTAAAACTTTGCTTTCAGAAAACACATTATTGCTGCTAATATAACATGTTACACTTGTATTCTGTTCTATTCTCATAGCAGATGCTCTTATCTATGTTAGGGTAAGTGACATTCCAATAGACAGAGCTAGTCACTAGTGTGAGAATATTTGCCTGTTATGAGAACACTCTTATTCTCTTGCTAAATTAAATAATTGACATAGCATTAGACACACCTGAAGCTTTATTATTAGAATTGCTAATGGGGCGAGGGATTCTGTGGGCAAAATCTTGGAGAGAAATATCATACAACACATGTGGCATCTGCTGCCTGGCCTGTGTTCTCCTGAATTATGACTCTCAGCACTATTTCATAATATTAATACCTTATCTGAAACCCAAAGATAAGTAATGTGTTTATAGTTTAATCACTGCCTTGTGTTACTACATTACAACTGCTTAGTTGTTATACATTTACAAGCTGATTACTGATTTGTGTTATTGTAATACGTTCATAATAGACACTGTTATTATTCTACTGCATTCTTGTGTGGCAGTTTCCCTTTTTCAGTACTATCGTGAGACATAGTTTGCGCTTCACCAGTGCCAGGACAAAATAATGGTCATCTTGGATACATGAACGGTCCATCTATAAGAGTGGACTGACTGTAACATCTCTGATACCTTTGGAGTTTAGTTCCAGTGATAGTGTACAGCTCCCACTTGGGACACCTTGGGGTTTTGTTTTGTTTTTATCTTATGATTTATTTATTTTTTAAATCTTTTTGTTTTTTTTCCCTGTTGTGTGTATCCTGGAGAGATGTATGTGCAAGTTTTGGGGTATATTTATATTAGCATTTATTTATTGACATGATATGCTTTTAGTTATTTGTAGCATTTTTTTTCCTTTTATTTTGCATTTGAAAAAATTCTTAATATTTTTGTTGTAGCCTTCTCATCTGCAATGAAATATACATATGTTAATTCTGTATTCTGAATGTACTGGTTCTGCTAATAAAGACTATATACAATTTGTGCTGGTCATGAAATACGATTTAAATAGTGTTTAAATGTAAACAATAAAAAAGCTCAAAACCAGTGTAGCACAAGGGTGTGAAAAAGGCTTAGCAGCGAAGGTGTTAAAAAATGTATCCAGACTTTTTAACCTTCCTAGTCTCTCTGCATCATCTGCTATATAACGTAACCATTTTACTGAAGAATAGAAAGGTGTGAGTTTTACTGAATCACCTTCTTTTTATTTTAAAATATTTTTTTATTAAGGTTAACAGATCTAACATACAACAGGCAAGGTGTTCTCAAAGCTATTTGAAAATACAATTGAAAATACAATTAGATTGTCAATAATCTGCAAAACATTACAGTGACCATTCATGTGTTAGTGTTCTCACATAATCGAAATTTGCCTAAATTTAGGAATACAAAAAGACCTCAATTTTATTGGAAAGCAAGACGACATAGACCTTGCGGACCGCCCAGTTATTTCTAAGTTCTTGGAATCCCTAAACATCCCTAAACTTATTCAAGACCGAGTTGAACAACTATCTGAACCCATTAGCACCATAGAAATTAAAACTGCAATTAAGCAATTGAAACTTCATAAGACACCTGGCCCAGAAGGTTTTTCCCCCCTGCTTTATAAAACCTATAGTAATATTCTAGCTCCCTTCCTACAGCGGCTCTTTGCTCAGGCCTTTGAGTCTGGCTCGCTACTTCCGGAATTCCTCGAGGCTAATATTTTGACAATACCAAAGGACGGAAAAGATCCCCAGTTATGTTCTAGCTATCGCCCCATATCGCTCATAAACATAGATGTTAAGCTGTTCACCAAAAGTTTGGCCTTTAGACTTCGTAAATTTCTACCCAAAGTTATTCACAGGGATCAAGTAAGTTTCACTATATATAGACAAGGTTTGAATAGTACGAGGAGACTCTTAAATATCTTTACAGAGGCTCATAGGCTAGGTCTTCCACTATTGACCCTGTCGTTCGATGCTGAGAATCCCGAAGGAATTCCAAATAGCGATTGGTGCTTTGTACTCCAACCCCACAGCCAGGGTGAGAGGGCTTGGCTTCTGCTCTGACCTCTTCTCCCTCAGTAATGGGACTTGTAAAGGATGCGCCCTGTCCCCACTCTTGTTCACCATGGCCATTGAGCCTTTAGCAATCACGATTAGACAAAGCCCAAATATTAAGGGCCTTTATCTTCATGGTACACTTCAGAAACTGAGTCTCTTTGCGGACGATCTAACAGACTTTCTGTCGGACCCCACTAGTTCCTTGCCCCGCATTCTTGATCTTTTCAAATTTTTTGGTACCCTATCCTTCTACAAACTAAATGTAGATAAGACAGAGGCCTACCACCTGAATTTACCTGAACCTCAAACTAGAAATCTTCGGAAGCGATATTCTTTCAAATGGAACAGAGCTGGCATCAAACATTTAGGGATACACCTCTCACATGACCCAAAAAGAGTGATCGAGAGGAATTATTCCCACATTTTACAATCCCTAAAACATGATGTTGCACTCCACAGATACAGATAGATATCTTGGTTGGGGAGAATCTCTGCTTTCAAGATGATGTTGCTCCGGAAGCTCACCTACCTATTCCGATGCTTGCCCCTAAGGGTTCTGAAAACTGTCTTGGATCAGTTTCAATCAATCTTAAACACATATGTCTGGGTTAACACTAAACCCTGTATATCCCGTAATATTCTCCAAGCACCCTAGAGGGGGGGGGGGGGGCTAGGGAGCCCAGAGAGATGTTTGTTACACCTAGGTCTCCCCCAAAGCACTAAAGCGCAAAAACATTTATTTGTATACATTATAATGGCAACGAAACTGTCTCTAGCGAGACACTGGAAACAACATGTAATCCCCTCTAAACATAAAGTGTTAGAAATTGTTAACTATATTAGAGGCATGGAGGAGGTAGTATCAATTAATAGAGGTACCCTAGATCTTTATTCAAGGATCTGGGAACCCTGGAACTCCCTTCATACAAAACCAAAGAGACAGGGATGACCAACCCACATTCATATGAGGGATACTTTCAAGAGACACCTTTTTTTTCTCTTCTCCTCTTTCTCTCTTTCCCCCTCTCTTCCCACTTTTCCTACTTCCTCTCCTCCCCCTTTAGTCCTTCCCCTTCCACTTCATTTACCGGTGTTATGCAGTTCTGACGTTACTACAGATCACTTTATTTACATAGAGGTTAGCTAATGTTTGCTCGTAATATTGTTATTTACGTATTGATTTTTCAAGTGGTTCAAGTTTACAGTTAATTGAGGCAGTACCTGTTAATTACTCATATATATAGAAATGTTTCTAATATATACTGCACTAAAAAGAAAAACAGGCATATATCAAGATGGACTCTGAAAGCTGGACAACTGCTTCTTAGTGAATCTGATTAGTATGTAAACTGAATATGTAATTACTATATTGTCTAGTTTTTGCGGTCTTCTCTGTGTTTTATGTAACAAAGATATATTTTTGCATTTAATAAAGATTATTTTTTTTAAAAAAGACCTAAATTTAAAAATAAATAAATGGTAAAATGGGTGATTACCAAAACAAACATGCATTATAATGATAGTAGGGAACATGGAAGAGGGAAAAAAATATATATTAACACTCAATGTAAATAAGTGCATATCAATCTCAAAGAGAGAAGAGATACTTAGGTGTTTCTTAACACCAATAATAAACAAAAACTATACAGATATGTTAGATGTTAACAACACAATGTACAGGATGACTAGAATAGAGCACAATACTCCCCTCTTAAGTGACCGCTGCCCTCTAACAGTCTCTCCCAACCGGACTGTGAGTAGAATATGGATCAAATATATAGAGGCGCTGGTCTTGAATCAAGTATAAATAGACGTACACACTGAAGAAAGAAACTTAACTTGTGATTTGCAGAAGTTAACAACAAAATAATGTGCAGTATACTCACTCCGAAAATTTCAGAGTTCAGCTTCTTCAAATGGATCTTTGTCCCAGTTTTGGTATCTGTAGATAATAAAAATTGCACTGCAGGTAATTGTATCTTTTGCGTGATAAAATGTGCAATATACTCACTCCGATAAAATCGGAATCCGGCTCCTCAAAAAGCGATATATATCTTGAAATTACTTCCAAAAAGGCAGCAAAATACTTGTTGTAGCAAACAAATATTTATTAAAACATGGTTAAAAGCTCTTATTTATCTTGGCTCTAAATTAGTTGAACATTTGTGGAGAGCTGCGTTCCACTTTGCCATAAATTCTTTATCATCTGTGCCAAAAGCTGGCACCTTAGAGACCCTTAGACCCCTAGGGACTATTTCTTCATTTAGGTATCTGCTTAAAAAAGTTATTTCCCACCATTTTTTGGTCTCTTTAGTATATAGTTTCTTAAGTTTGTTTATTATAAATTCCCAATTATTGTTATCTTCATCTGAATGTTTAAATGTGTTATCATATTTATTTTGTCTTGCAGCTCTCCAATCAGAGAGGGTATTCTTAGTCATATTAGGAGAAAAATACAATAATAAACAAAAACTATACAGATATGTTAGATGTTAACAACACAATGTACAGGATGACTAGAATAGAGCACAATACTCCCCTCTTAAGTGGATCAAATATATAGAGGCGCTGGTCTTGAATCAAGTATAAATAGACGTACACACTGAAGAAAGAAACGTAACTTGTGATTTGCAGAAGTTAACAACAAAATAATGTGCAGTATACTCACTCCGAAAATTTCAGAGTTCAGCTTCTTCAAAAGGATCTTAATCACAAGTTAAGTTTCTTTCTTCAGTGTGTACGTCTATTGATACGTGATTCAAGACCAGCGCCTCTATATATTTGATCCATATTCTACTCACAGTCCTGTTGGGAGAGACTGTTAGAGGGCAGCGGTCACTTAAGAGGGGAGTATTGTGCTCTATTCTAGTCATCCTGTACATTGTGTTGTTAACATCTAACATATCTGTATAGTTTTTGTTTATTATTGTATTTTTCTCCTAATATGACTAAGAATACCCTCTCTGATTGGAGAGCTGCAAGACAAAATAAATATGATAACACATTTAAACATTCAGATGAAGATAACAATAATTGGGAATTTATAATAAACAAACTTAAGAAACTATATACTAAAGAGACCAAAAAATGGTGGGAAATAACTTTTTTAAGCAGATACCTAAATGAAGAAATAGTCCCTAGGGGTCTAAGGGTCTCTAAGGTGCCAGCTTTTGGCACAGATGATAAAGAATTTATGGCAAAGTGGAACGCAGCTCTCCACAAATGTTCAACTAATTTAGAGCCAAGATAAATAAGAGCTTTTAACCATGTTTTAATAAATATTTGTTTGCTACAACAAGTATTTTGCTGCCTTTTTGGAAGTAATTTCAAGATATATATCGCTTTTTGAGGAGCCGGATTCCGATTTTATCGGAGTGAGTATATTGCACATTTTATCACGCAAAAGATACAATTACCTGCAGTGCAATTTTTATTATCTACAGATACCAAAACTGGGACAAAGATCCTTTTGAAGAAGCTGAACTCTGAAATTTTCGGAGTGAGTATACTGCACATTATTTTGTTGTTAACTTCTGCAAATCACAAGTTAAGTTTCTTTCTTCAGTGTGTACGTCTATTTATACGTGATTCAAGACCAGTGTTTCTTAACACCAGATTATGATATACTGTGGAAACTATGGCTAAGAAGGTCTGTGCCCAGACTTAGTGAAGGGGGGCATGCGATCCTGCTTCCTAAAACATATTTTTCCATTTTTGCAAAATAGTTCACTAATTCACATACACTATTGAGCGGCGGGGGGGTATTTTTTTTCCAAGCTCTAGCAATACATTGTTTGGTTGCCGCCAAAATATAAATTAAAATTCTTTTAGTGGTATCTGGGATTGTGTTGACTATAATATGAAAAGGCCACTAAGGGAGATAATGGTATACCAATATCCATGGATTGTAGTAGTGATTCAATATCATTCCAAAGTGGTGTCAGTTTTGGATATGTCCACCAAATATGTAGGTCAAAGCTTTGCTCACCACAGAGTCTCCAACACTGCGGAGAACTAGTAGTATACATTTTAGCTAATCTCATGGGTACTCTGTGCCATTTTAGCAGCAGTTTAACAAAGACTTCAAAGACTGTCACACAGTGTAATGTTTTTTTAGTGAGAGTCACTGCCTTGCTAAAATCACGTTCCAAGGTCACCAAGCCAATTTATCTGCTCCAGGCTCAAATCTAGGGGGTTCTGTGTGAGTGATCGTTAAGTATAGAAGTATAATGAAATGTGAGAGATCTAATCGAGCATTGTTACATCTATCTTCCCATTTGGTAGACTCATCCTGTTTTGAAAACCCCAGGATTTTATGAGACTTAAAACGCTAAAGCATTCGAATCTAAACCAAGATGGGATCATGCCTTGTTTGGAGATTATATGGGGCAGGGTACTCAGTGAGTCATTATCATAAAGGTCAATAACATGTACTCTATATAGGCCCTTCTGGTATTCTAAATATATATTTGGGAAGTCCCATAAAAGGCTTGGATAGGAGAGGGGTGCGGTGCTAGCTCCGAATAGTGTCTAAGGTCATGCCATATGCTGATGTTATGTTTAACTATGGGGTTATCTATTGTCTTGGCTAGAGATTTATGTTTCGGTAGTGACAGTTCTTCCAGCCTATACCATTCTGGTCTTTTCCCTTTCGCGCACCATCCTGCTATGTGGGATAGTTCAGTAGCCTCATAGTATGGCTTTCTATACTATGAGGAAACCCCTCCATTTGAGAAGTGTCCATAGAAAAGGGATCTAACAAAGATTATTTTGCACTGTCAGATAGGGAAGGCAAGTGAAGTTTCTAAACAAAAGAAGCTATATCTTCTACCATGGCTTCTACTGGTTTCTCGCGCCTAGCTATATTATAGAGATTATCATAGAAATCTGCAAAAGCTTTTCCAATGTCAGCAGGAGCATAAGCCAGAGTACCTTTGTGATCTATGAAGGGTATTCGAGTTGATGCTGTATGATTCTTAAGTTTTTAAGCTAGTAATGAGTCAGCTTTGTTATGTTTGTAGTACATAAGTTAAAGGTGGCTGCTAAAGGTGGCTGCTCGGATCTTCTGGATTTCATGTTCTTTAATTAAGCCTTTCAAGCGGGAGATATCTGCCGACAGAGCCTGAGTGGGGTCTAATTTATTCAGATTTTCTTTTGCTCAAAGTTCCCATACTAGTTTACCTAGTGGGGCACCTCTGGTTTTCTTGTTTTCTTAAGGTTAGCTGTCTTAGCGATACCAAACCCTCTTATATATGATTTCGGTGAAGCCCATCTTATTTGATGAGTTGTTTGACCATCCGGATTAGTCAGAAGGAATTCTTCAATCGCTTCCCCAATATTCTGTCTAAAGGTGGGTTGATCCCATAAGAATTGTGGGAATTTCCAGTTGGGTCTTGCAAGCGGGGTCCAAAACCCTTTACAGAAAAGGAAACCGCATTATAGTCAGACCATGAGCAACTATGAATTTTGGAGTCTATCACTGCATTTAGGGTCCAATAATCTACAAAGAAGTAGTCTAGGAGTGAGTAGGGTCGGTGAGGTGGACTAAAATAGGAGAAGTCTTTAGTATCTGGATAACAAGTTCTACAGACATCATACAGGGAACTCTAAAATATCAAGTTCCTAAATTTAGAAGCAGAGGACGTAGAAAAACATAATTTAATCTTACCTGATAAATGTATTTCTTTCTTGACATGGTTAGTCCATGGATCATCTTAATTACTGTTGGGAACCAATACCCAAGCTAGAGGACACAGATGATAAGGGAGGGACAAGACAGTTAACCTAAACAGAAGGCACCACTGCTTGAAGAACCTTTCTCCTAAAAGAAGCCTCTGCTGAAGCAAAAGTATCAAATTTGTAAAATTTAGAAAAGTATGCAAAGATGACCAAGTTGCAGCCTTGCAAAGCTGATCTACAGAAGCTCCATTTTTGAAAGCCACAAGAAGATTAAACAGCCCTCATGGAATGAACCGTGATTCTCTCAAGAGGCTGCTGACCAGCAGTCTCATATGCCAAGCAAATAACACTCCTCAACCAACAAGAAAGAGAAGTAGCCGTAGCTTTCTTACCCTTACGCTTCCCAGAAAAGACAACAAATAAAGAAAGACTGGCGAAAATCCATAGTCGCATGCAAATAATATTTCAATGCACAAACCACATCCAGGTTGTGCAACAAATGCTCCTTATGAAAAGAAGGATTAGGACACAAAGATGGAACAACAATATCTTGATTAATATTCTTATCAGAAACAACCTTGGGAAGAAAACCAAAGGAAGTATGCAGAACTACCTTATCAGAGTGAAAAATAAGAAAAGGTGATTCATACTGTAAGGCTGAAAGCTCTGAAATTCTTTGAGCTGAAGAAATAGCCACCAGAAACAAAACCTTCCAAGATAACATCTTAATATCCAAAGAATGCATAGGTTCAAACGGAGCCTGTTGAAGGACTCCAAGAACCATATTAAGACTCCAAGGTGGAGTAGTAGACTTAAACACAGGCCGAATTCTAACCAAGGCCTGACAAAAAGAATGAACATCTGGCACATCCGCCAGGTGCTTGTGCAATAATAGATAAAGCAGAAATTTGACCCTTCAGGGTACTAGCAGATAAACCTCTCTCCAAACCCTCCTGGAGAAAAAACAAAATTAAAGAAATCCTAACTCTATTCCACGAGTAGCCTTTGGATTCACACAAATACAAATATTTATGCCAAATCTTATAATAAATCTTCCTAGTCACAGGCTTATGAGCCTGAATCATAGCCTCAATGGCTGAATTAGAAAAACCACGCTTAGAAAGAATCAAGCGTTCAATCTCCAAGCAGTCAGCTTCAGAGAAATGAGATTTGGATGATGGAAGGGACCCTGCAGAAGCAGGTCCTTTCTTAATGGAAGACACCAAGGTGGAAGGGAAGACATCTCCACCAGATCTGCAAACCAGATTCTGCGAGGCCATGCCGGAGCAATGAGAATCACAGATTCCCTCTCTTGTTAGAACCGAGCAATGACCCAAGGAAAAAGAGCAAATGGAGGGAACACATATGCCGGACTAAAAGTCCAAGGAACTGCCAGAGCATCTATCAGAACTGCCAGAGGATCCTTTGACCTCAACCCATACCTAGGGAGCTTGGCATTCTGACGAGATGCAATTAAAATCCAACTCCTGCTGCCCCCAACTGATAATCAAGCTGGAGAATACCTCTGAATGAAGTTCCCACTCCCTGGATGAAAAGTCTGTCTGCTCAGAAAATCCGCTCCCCAATTGTCCACCCCTGGAATATGGATAGCAGACAGACAATAGTTGTGAATCTCCGCCCACTGAATAATCTTGGCTACCTCTGTCAATGCCAAGGAACTCAGAGTTCCTCCCTGATGATTGATGTAAGTCACTGACGTTATGTTGTCCGACTGAAACCTGATAAAAAGCTAGCTGAGGCCAGGCTAGAAGAGCATTGAAAATTGCTCTCAGTTCCAAAACATTTATTGGAAGAACCAACTCCTCCCTAGTCAATAGACCCTGAGCCCTTAATGAACCCCAGACAGCACCCCAGCCCAGCAAGCTGGCATCTGTGGTTACAATTACCCAGGCAGGTCTGCGAAATCAAGTTCCCTGAGAGAGAAGATCCTGAGACAACCACCATAGAAGAAAATCTCTGGACATCTGATCTAGAACAATCTTTGGAGATAGATCTGCATAATCCCTGTTCCACTACCTGAACAAGCATAACTTCAGAGGTCTGAGATGGAACAGAGCAAACAGAATGATGTCCATGACTGAAACCATCAGACCTATAACCTCCATGCACTGAGACACTGACGGCTGAGGAAGGGACTGATGAGCAAGACACATATTGAAAATCTTTGACTTTCTTGCTTCTGTCAGAAAATTTTTCACCTCTAGAAAATCTATAATCGTCCTCAAAAATACCACTCTTGTAGCCGGAATTATGGAACTTTTTCCTAAATTCACCTTCCAGCCATGGGAGCACAGAAAAGACATCAACAACTCCGTGTGGGGGTTTGCTAGTTGAAAAGATGGAGCCTGAACTAGAAAGTCATCCAGATAAGGAGCCACTGCAATACCCTTCTATCGAAGCACTGCCAACAATGCTCCCAGGACCTTTGAAAAAATTCTGGGAGCTGTTGCCAGACCAAAATGAAGAGCTACAAACTGAAAATGTTTGTCTAGAAATGCAAATCTTAGGAGCCTGTGATGATCCCTGTAAATGGGAATGTGCAGATACGCATCCTTTAGATCCACTGTGATCATGAACTGACTGAAAGTTCCCTCCTTTTTGGGAACGATGAAGAGATTGGAATAAAAACCCAGACCCTGTTCCTGAACCGGAACAGGAACTATCACTCCCATGTCGGAAAGATTCTGAACACAACGTAAGAACACCTCTCCTTTTATCTGGTTTACAGATAACCTGGAGAGAAGAAACCTGCCTCTGGGAGGAACATTCTTGAACTCCAGTTTGTAACTCTGGGACATGATATCTACCACCCAGGGATCCTGAATATCTCAAACCCAAGTTTGAGCGAAAAAAGAGAGTCTGCCCCCTCAAAATCCATTCCCAGATTGGGGGCAGACCCTTCATGCTGATTTTGAGTTCCAAGATGGCTTGGACTGTTCCTGCTTGGAGGAAGAAGAGTAAGATTTACCAGAGAAGTTACGAAAGGAACAAAAATTACTCTGCCGACCCTTCTGTTTATTTATTTTATCATTAGGAAGAGATTGCCCCTTCCCTCCCATAATATCAGAAATAATCTCAGCCAAACCTGGCCCAAACAAGGTCTTACACTTGTAAGGAATAGACAAAAGCTTAGACTTAGAGGACACATCCACAGACCAGAATTTTAACCATAAAGTTCTGTGAGCTAAAATGGCAAAACCAGAAATTTTAGCTCCCAACTTGATGACCTGTAGACAAAAATCTGCAATGAAAAAATTAGCCAACTTCAAAGCCTTGTTTCTACCTCAAATTTCTTCAAGAGGAGTATCTTGCAGAATAGAATCAGACAATGTATCAAACCAATATGCCACCGCACTAGTAACCGTAGCAATACATGCAGCCGGTTGCCATTGATACCCCTGGTGTACATAAATCTTTTAAGCAAAAGCTTCCAACTTCTTATTCATAGGCTCTTTAAAGGAACAGCTGTTCTCAATAGGAATAGTGGTCCTCTTGGTCAGAGTGGAAACTGCTCCCTCCACCTTAGGAACCATCTGCCAAGATTCCTTAATAGAATCAGCAATAGGAAACATCTTCCTAAAAATTGAAGAAGGGGAAAAAGGAATCCCAGGCTTCTCCCATTCTCATGCAATAATATCTGAAACACGATCTGGTATAGGAAAAACTTCCACCGAGGAAGGGACATCAAAAAAACTTATTACGTTTACTAGATTTCTTAGGAGTAACCATGACTGATGCCTCAGAGTCATCCAAGGTAGCCAAAACCTCCTTGAGTAACAAACGGAGGTGCTCCAGCTTAAACCTAAAGGAAACAACCTCAGGTTCAGAAGAAGGATTTAAACTATCAGAATCAGAGATCTCACCCCCCTCAGACTTATAAGGAGAAACACTAGACACAATTGCAACAGAATCAGAAACCTTATACTTCCTGTTGCCCTTCCCCTGTAACATAGGAAAAGCAGACAAAGCCTTAGATACTGCCAAGGATATATGGGTAGCCATATCCTGCAATGAAAAACCAACCTGAGACGAAACACAGGGCACTGCAGAAGATTGAGACATATGAGGAGAAAGCTGCGGATTAGCCAGAACAGGAGACTCCTGAACAACATCCGCCCTAGACAATGAAGGCTCAGAATCAAAAAAACGTTACTGTCCCTTTAAATTTTAAACATTTTTTAAAACTAGAAAATCCTTAAATAAACTGCACAATAAATCTTGAAGCAACAATTTTTCACAAAATGAATGCAAAAAGAGACACAAATGTAATAGTCCCTGAAATTCAGACAGAATCTTAAATATAAACAGAGCAACAGCCCCACTAAAAACAACAGGCAACCTCCACACCTCAGCAAGCTCTGCTGAGATGCCTACCTGACCTCCTTGCTGCTGGAAACAAAGTCAGAAAATGATCCGGATCCCCATACAGCCGCACCGGAGAGAACGCTGAACCACCTTTGAGGAGCTATGCAACAGAGCTGCAACATCCAGGAACAACAGGAAACAGCTAAAAGTGCGCCAAAAATGCCCTTGCTATCTCAGATAAGCCGACTATTGTGGGCATGGTATAACAAACCTCCATTTATACACAAACAAAAAACATGTACACCAAAGTGAAAACATAAGCCAAACATCCCCAGTGCCTGCAAATCTGCCATACAATAAACCGTTAACCTAGAAGGCTGATTGTATATTTAGACAGAATTAACTGTCAAAGTGCCAAATTCTCCTATATCAAAACAGGGAAAGAAATAGGCACTTACCACAAAAATCTGTCAGGCAGCAGGACAGCTCACTTGGTATGAGAGGAGCTTCCTACCTCACATGGATCTGTGGAAAAAAGAAAAGGCTGAGTAAACTTACTCAAACTTTCAACCAAGGGCAGCATGACTTTACTTGGGAAGCCCAGTGGGGATTATACCCCACAAGTTCCCAAATGCTTAAAAGCCACCACTTGCTCTACTATAGAGACTGACATGGACTACAGCTAAACCCCAAAGAAAACCAGAGCAAACTGGTTCTCCTTAAAAAATAACAAACTCTTGATTGAAGAATCAGACACCTAACTTTACCCCTCCTTGGAACTGATACAAGCAAAGAGAATGACTGGGGATTGTGGGTAGGGGGAGTGGTATTTAACAGCTTTTGCTGTGGTGCTCTTTGCCTCCTCCTGCTTGTCAGTAGTTAAAAATCACAACAGTAATTAAGATGATCTGTGGACTCACCGTGTCATTAGAAATAAATGAGTCTAGAGCTTTATCAGAAGGTATTCTTTTGTCAATGGTTGGGTCCCATACAAGATTAAAATCCCCTCCCAAGATTAGAGTGCCTTGTTTAATTCTATCCACTAGACTAAGAATCTTCCACAGGAATATTAACTAGCCCTGATTTGGGGCATAAAAGTGAATAACCTTCTTAAACTGAAAGACAGTAGAAATATTCATCTATCCCTTAAAGGGACAGTAAACAACTTGTTTGTTATGTGTTTCTATTAAATAACATCAGCCAAGTTAATGTTTTTTTTGTTTTGTTTTTTAAATAAACATGCTTTTTACTACAATTCTTTTTCTAAAAATATCAAGCAGATAGAGGGGAGCCTTCACTGGCTCATATCTTCACTGGAAGAATCTTATGACTTTTTGCAGTGCATAGCACCTGAACCGATTGGGACTTTAGTTCACAAATATTGGTTTGTTTGCTCACACATACACTTGTTATTGTTGTATTATATGATATAGCACCCCCTGTTCTATATGATAATAGTCATTACTGCAATTTTTTCATCATTAGCCAAATTTTACCCACCATTTGCAGTATTTGTTGCTGTCAATCTGGGGCGCGATCCAATAAATGGCACAGGTTTCGGCGCAAGCGTGGAATCCTGCGCCGCCCATAGTTTCAGCTCGCAACTCGAGCTATCTTATATACGGCGCCGTCAGATGTTAAAGTGCCGTAAGTCTGACAAACTAGCAATGTCCAGAAATCTGCGTAAGTACAAATTTCTGGAGTCGCCAGTGACTTACGGCACTTTAAACTGACTAAGTTATAAAATCACCCGTACTGTCTAACACGCCTCCCAAACATAGCCCGACACGTATACCCATCTATCCGCAATCCCCCCTCTCACTCCTAATAATAAACATATTAACCCCTAAACCGCCGCTCCCGGACCCCGCCGCCACCTATATTATATGTACTACCCCCTAATCTGACCCCCCTACACCGCCGCTAGCTACATTAAATGTTTTACCCCCTAATGTGAGCCCCCTACCCCGCCGCCACCTACATTAACTATATTACCCCCTAATATGATCCCCCTACACCGCCGCCACCTATTTAAACTATATTACCCCCTAATATGATCCCCCTACACCGCCGCCACCTATTTAAACTATATTACCCCCTAATATGATCCCCCTACACCGCCGCCACCTATTTAAACTATATTAACCCCTAATGTGATCCCCCTACACCGCCGCCACCTATTTAAACTATATTACCCCCTAATATGATCCCCCTACACCGCCGCCACCTATTTAAACTATATTAACCCCTAATGTGATCCCCCTACACCGCCGCCACCTATTTAAACTATATTACCCCTAATATGATCCCCCTACACCGCCGCCACCTATTTAAACTATATTACCCCTAATATGATCCCCCTACACCGCCGCCACCTATTTAAACTATATTACCCCTAATATGATCCCCCTACACCGCCGCCACCTATATTAAAATTATTAACCCCTAATCCAATCCCCCTATACCGCCGCCACCTATTTAAACTATATTACCCCCTAATATGATCCCCCTACACCGCCGCCACCTATTTAAACTATATTACCCCTAATATGATCCCCCTACACCGCCGCCACCTATATTAAAATTATTAACCCCTAATCCAATCCCCCTATACCGCCGCCACCTATATTAAATTTATTAACCCCTAAAATACAAAAATGTCCCTACCACTAAACCTAAGTCTAACCCTACAAATAGCCCTGAAAAGGGCCTTTTGCGTGGCATTGCCCCAAAGTAACCAGCTCTATTACCAGCCCTTAAAAGGGCCTTTTGCGGGGCATTGCCCCAAAGTAACCAGCTCTATTACCAGCCCTTAAAAGGGCCTTTTGCGGGGCATTGCCCCAAAGTAACCAGCTCTATTACCAGCCCTTAAAAGGGCTTTTTGCGGGGCATTGTCACAAAGTAATCAGCTCTTTTGCCTGTAATCTAATCCTCCTACACCGCCGCCACCTATAATAAATGTATTACCTCCTAATCTAATCCCCCTACACCGCCGCCACCTATATTAAATATATTAACCCCTAATCTAATCCCCCTACACCGCCGCCACCTATATTAAATATATTAACCCCTAATCTAATCCCCCTACACCGCCGCCTATATTAAATATATTAACCCCTAATCTAATCCCCCTACACCGCCGCCTATATTAAATATATTAACCCCTAATCTGAACCACCTACACCGCCGCCACATATATTAACTATATTAACCCCAATTATATTATAGTTAATATAGTTATTATATTATATATATTAACTATATTAACCCTATCTAACTCTAACACCCCTAACTTAATTATTATTAAAATAAATCTAAATAATATTAATAATATTAACTAAATTATTCCTATTTAAAACTAAATACTTACCTATAAAATAAACCCTAAGATAGCTACAAAATAATTAATAATTACATTGTAGCTATTTTAGGGTTTATATTTATTTTACAGGTAACTTGGTATTTATTTTAACTAGGTACAATAGCTATTAAATAGTTAATAACTATTTAATAGCTACCTAGTTAAAATAATTACCAATTTACCTGTAAAATAAATCCTAACCTAAGTTACAAATACACCTACACTATCAATAAATGAATAAAATAAACTGCAAATATCTAAACTAAAATACAATTTAATACACTAAACTAAATTACAAAAACAAACAAACACTAAATTACAAAAAATAAAAAAAATTACAAGAATTTTAAGCTAATTACACCTATTCTAAGCCCCCTAATAAAATAACAAAGCCCCCCAAAATAAAATAAAAATCCCTACCCTAATCTAAATTACAAAAGTAATCATCTCTATTACCAGCCCTTAAAAACAGAATTTATGCTTACCTGATAAATTACTTTCTCCAACGGTGTGTCCGGTCCACGGCGTCATCCTTACTTGTGGGAATATCTCTTCCCCAACAGGAAATGGCAAAGAGTCCCAGCAAAGCTGTCCATATAGTCCCTCCTAGGCTCCACCCACCCCAGTCATTCGACCGACGGACAGGAGGAAAAAAACAGGAGAAACTATAGGGTGCCGTGGTGACTGTAGTTAGAGAAAATAATCCATCAAACCTGATTAAAAAACCAGGGCGGGCCGTGGACCGGACACACCGTTGGAGAAAGTAATTTATCAGGTAAGCATAAATTCTGTTTTCTCCAACATTGGTGTGTCCGGTCCACGGCGTCATCCTTACTTGTGGGAACCAATACCAAAGCTTTAGGACACGGATGAAGGGAGGGAGCAAATCAGGTTACCTAAACAGAAGGCACCACGGCTTGCAAAACCTTTCTCCCAAAAATAGCCTCTGAAGAAGCAAAAGTATCAAATTTGTAAAATTTGGCAAAAGTGTGCAGTGAAGACCAAGTCGCTGCCTTACATATCTGATCAACAGAAGCCTCGTTCTTGAAGGCCCATGTGGAAGCCACAGCCCTAGTGGAGTGAGCTGTGATTCTTTCACGAGGCTGCCGTCCGGCAGTCTCGTAAGCCAATCGGATGATGCTTTTAAGCCAAAAGGAAAGAGAGGTAGAAGTCGCTTTTTGACCTCTCCTTTTACCAGAATAGACGACAAACAGAGAAGAAGTTTGTCTGAACTCTTTTGTAGCTTCTAAATAGAATTTTAGAGCACGGACTACGTCTAAATTGTGTAACAAACGTTCCTTCTTTGAAACTGGATTCGGACACAAAGAAGGTACAACTATCTCCTGGTTAATATTTTTGTTAGAAACAACCTTTGGAAGAAAACCAGGCTTAGTACGCAAAACAACCTTATCTGCATGGAACACCAGATAGGGCGGAGAACACCGCAGAGCAGATAACTCAGAAACTCTTCTAGCAGAAGAAATAGCAACCAAAAACAAAACTTTCCAAGATAACAACTTAATATCTATGGAATGTAGAGGTTCAAACGGAACCCCTTGAAGAACTGAAAGAACTAGATTTAAACTCCAGGGAGGAGTCAAAGGTCTGTAAACAGGCTTGATCCTAACCAGAGCCTGAACAAATGCTTGAACATCTGGCACAGCTGCCAGTCGTTTGTGTAATAAGACAGATAAAGCAGAAATCTGTCCCTTTAGAGAACTCGCTGATAATCCTTTATCCAAACCCTCTTGAAGAAAGGAAAGGATCTTAGGGATTTTGATCTTATTCCATAAGAATCCCTTGGATTCACATCAGCAGATATATCTTTTCCATATTTTATGGTAAATTTTTCTAGTTACTGGTTTTCTGGCTTGAACTAGAGTATCTATCACAGAATCTGAAAACCCACGCTTTGATAGAATCAAGTGTTCAATTTCCAAGCCGTCAGCTGGAGGGAGACCAGATTTGGATGTTCGAATGGACCCTGTACAAGAAGATCCTGTCTCAAAGGTAGCTTCCATGGTGGAACCGATGACATATTCACCAGGTCTGCATACCAAGTCCTGCGTGGCCACGCAGGAGCTATCAAGATCACCGAGGCCCTCTCCTGCAGCCTGGGAATGTGAGGAAATGGTGGAAACACATAAGCTAGGTTGAAGGTCCAAGGCGCTACTAGTGCATCCACTAGAGTCGCCTTGGGATCCCTGGATCTGGACCCGTAGCAAGGAACCTTGAAGTTCTGATGAGATGCCATGAGATCCATATCTGGAATGCCCAATAATTGAGTCAACTGGGCAAAGATCTCCGGGTGGAGTTCCCACTCCCCCGGATGGAATGTCTGACGACTCAGATAATCCGCCTCCCAGTTTTCCACACCTGGGATGTGGATCGCAGATAGGTGGCAGGAGTGATCCTCCGCCCATTTTATTATTTTGGTCACTTCTTTCATCGCCAGGGAACTCCTTGTTCCCCCCTGATGATTGATATAAGCAACAGTCGTCATGTTGTCTGATTGGAATCTTATGAATCTGGCCTTTGCTAGTTGAGGCCAAGCCCTGAGAGCATTGAATATCGCTCTCAGTTCCAGAATGTTTATCGGGAGAAGAGACTCTTCCCGAGACCATAGTCCCTGAGCTTTCAGGGATTCCCAGACCGCGCCCCAGCCCACTAAACTGGCATCGGTCGTGATGATGACCCACTCTGGTCTGCAGAAGCTCATTCCCTGGGACAGGTGGTCCAGGGTTAGCCACCAACGGAGTGAGTCTCTGGTCTTCTGATCTACTTGAATCACTGGAGACAAGTCTGTATAGTCCCCATTCCACTGTTTCAGCATGCACAGTTGTAATGGTCTTAGATGAATTCGCGCAAAAGGAACTATGTCCATTGCTGCAACCATCAACCCTACTACTTCCATGCACTGAGCTACGGAAGGACGAGGAATAGAATGAAGAACTTGACAAGTGTTTAGAAGTTTTGACTTTCTGACTTCTGTCAGGAAAATCCTCATTTCTTAAGAATCTATTATTGTTCCCAGGAAGGGAACTCTTGTCGACGGAGACAGGGAACTTTTTTCTATGTTCACCTTCCATCCGTGAGATCTGAGAAAGGCCAGAACGATGTCTGTGTGAGCCTTTGCCTTTGAAAGAGACGACGCTTGTATTAGAATGTCGTCCAAGTACGGTACTACTGCAATGCCCCTTGGTCTTAGAACCGCTAGAAGGGATCCGAGTACCTTTGTGAAAATCCTTGGAGCAGTGGCTAACCCGAATGGGAGGGCCACAAACTGGTAATGTTTGTCCAGAAAGGCGAACCTTAGGAACTGATGATGTTCTTTGTGGATAGGAATATGTAGATACGCATCCTTTAGATCCACGGTAGTCATAAATTGACCTTCCTGGATTGTGGGTAGAATCGTTCGAATGGTTTCCATTTTGAACGATGGTACTCTGAGAAATTTGTTTAGGATCTTTAAATCCAGAATTGGTCTGAAAGTTCCCTCTTTTTTGGGAACTACAAACAGATTTGAGTAAAATCCCATTCCTTGTTCCGCCGTTGGAACTGGGTGTATCACTCCCATCTTTAACAGGTCTTCTACACAATGTAAGAATGCCTGTCTCTTTATTTGGTTTGAGGATAAGTGAGACATGTGGAACCTTCCCCTTGGGGGTAGTTCCTTGAATTCCAGAAGATAACCCTGAGAAACTATTTCTAGTGTCCAGGGATCCTGAACATCTCTTGCCCAAGCCTGAGCAAAGAGAGAAAGTCTGCCCCCTACTAGATCCGGTCCCGGATCGGGGGCTACTCCTTCATGCTGTTTTGTTAGCAGCAACAGGCTTCTTGGCCTGCTTACCCTTGTTCCAGCCTTGCATTGGTTTCCAGGCTGGTTTGGTTTGAGAAGCATTACCCTCTTGTTTAGAGGATGCAGAGTTAGAGGCCGGTCCGTTCCTGAAATTGCGAAAGGAACGAAAATTAGACTTATTCTTGGCCTTGAAAGGCCTATCTTGTGGGAGGGCGTGGCCCTTTCCCCCAGTGATGTCTGAAATAATCTCTTTCAATTCTGGCCCAAAGAGAGTCTTACCCTTGAAGGGGATATTAAGCAATTTTGTCTTGGAAGATACATCCGCTGACCAAGACTTTAGCCAAAGCGCTCTGCGCGCCACAATTGCAAACCCTGAATTTTTTCGCCGCTAATCTAGCTAGTTGCAAAGCGGCATCTAAAATAAAAGAATTTGCCAACTTGAGTGCGTGAACTCTGTCCATAACCTCCTCATACGGAGTCTCTCTACTGAGCGACTTTTCTAGTTCCTCGAACCAGAACCACGCTGCTGTAGTGACAGGAACAATGCACGAAATGGGTTGCAGGAGGTAACCTTGCTGTACAAAAATCTTTTTTAAGCAAACCCTCCAATTTTTTATCCATAGGATCTTTGAAAGCACAATTATCCTCGATAGGAATAGTAGTGCGCTTGTTTAAAGTAGAAACTGCCCCCTCGACCTTAGGGACTGTCTGCCATAAGTCCTTTCTGGGGTCGACCATAGGAAATAATTTCTTAAATATAGGAGGGGGGACAAAAGGTATGCCGGGCTTCTCCCACTCCTTATTCACTATATCCGCCACCCGCTTGGGTATAGGAAAAGCTTCAGGGTGCACCGGAACCTCAAGGAACTTGTCCATCTTGCATAATTTTTCTGGAATGACCAGGTTGTCACAATCATCCAGAGTAGATAACACCTCCTTAAGCAGTGCGCGGAGATGCTCTAATTTAAATTTAAATGTCACAACATCAGGTTCTGCCTGTTGAGAAATTTTACCTGAATCTGAAATTTCCCCATCCGACAAAACCTCCCTCATGACCCCTTCAGATTGGTGTGAGGGTATGACAGAGCAATTATCATCAGCGCCCTCCTGCTCTACAGTGTTTAAAACAGAGCAATCACGCTTTCTCTGATATGCAGGCATTTTGGATAAAATATTTGCTATGGAGTTATCCATTACTGCCGTTAATTGTTGCATAGTAATAAGCATTGGCGCGCTAGAAGTACTAGGGGCCTCCTGCGTGGGCAAAACTGGTGTAGACACAGAAGGAGATGATGTAGAACTATGTCTACTCCCTTCATCTGATGAATCATCTTGGGCAACTTTACTATCTGTGGCAATACTGTCCTTACTTTGTTTGGACGCTATGGCACAATTATCACACAATTTTGAAGGGGGACACACATTGATCTTCAAACATATAGAACATAGCTTATCTGAAGGTGCAGACATGTTAAACAGGCTTAAACTTGTCAAGAAAGTACAAAAAAACGTTTTAAACAAAACCGTTACTGTCTCTTTAAATTTTAAACAGTGCACACTTTATTACTGAATATGTGAAAAAGTATGAAGGAATTGTTCAAAATTTTCACCACAGTGTCTTAAAGCATTCAAAGTATTGCACACCAATTTTCAGAGCTTTAACCCTTAAAATAAAGAAACCGGAGCCGGTTACAGTTTTAACCCCTCTACAGTCCCAGCTACAGCCTTTGCTGCGACTTTACCAAACCCAGGGGGGAATACGATACCAAATGAAGCCTTCTAGGAACTTTTCCAACTACTTTCAGATCCTCACACATGCATCTGCATGTCTTGCTCTCAAAAGTAACTGAGCAGTAATGGCGCGAAAATGAGGCTCAGCCTACAACTGGGAAGGCCCTTCCTGACTGGAAAGGTGTCTAACACAGTGCCTGACGTTAAAAAACATTCCCCAAGCTTAAAAGTGTGAATTAAAAGCATAAACATGTATAAAATGCCCAAATAAAGCAATCGATTTTGCCCATAAAAGTGTCTACCAGTTTTATAGCCCATATTAAGCCCTTTATTCTGTTTGAGACTAAGAAAATGGCTTACCGGTCCCCATGAGGGGAAATGACAGCCTTCCAGCATTACACAGTCTTGTTAGAAATATGTCTAGTCATACCTTAAGCAGAAAAGTCTGCTAACTGTTTCCCCCAACTGAAGTTACTTCATCTCAACAGTCCTATATGGAAACAGTAAACGATTTTAGTTACTGTCTGCTAAAATCATCTTCCTCTCACAAACAGAACTCTTCATCTTTTTCTGTTTCAGAGTAAATAGTACATACCAGCACTATTTTAAAATAACAAACTCTTGATAGTAGAATAAAAAACTACAACTAAACACCACATACTCTTAACCATCTCCGTGGAGATGTTGCCTGTGCAACGGCAAAGAGAATGACTGGGGTGGGCGGAGCCTAGGAGGGACTATATGGACAGCTATGCTGGGACTCTTTGCCATTTCCTGTTGGGGAAGAGATATTCCCACAAGTAAGGATGACGCCGTGGACCGGACACACCAATGTTGGAGAAAGGGCCTTTTGTGGGGCATTGCCTCAAAGTAATCAGCTCTTTTACCTGTAAAAAAAACAACCCCCCCCATTAAAACCCACCACCCACATACCCTTACTCTAACCCACCCAATCCCCCCTTAAAAAAACCTAAGTCTAACCCCCAAGTGCTCCTTACCTGTCCTGAAGACCGGCGGAGAAGGTCCTGTTCCAGGCGGAGAAGTCTTCTTCCAGGCGGCGACCTCTTCTTCTTCCATGATCCAGCCAATAGAATTACAGTAGCTCTTATTCTATTGGCTATTCAAATCAGCCAATAGAATTAAAGTAGCTTGCATACGATTGGCTGATTTGAATGTGAAGGCTCAAATCAGCCAATAGGAATTCAAGGGACGCCATTTTTAATCGCGTACCTTGAATTCCTATTCAGTGTACGGCGGCAATCATATGAAGAGGATCCTCCACGCTCCGGCTCCGGTCTTCAGTTCCAGCGGTCTTCAGTTCCAGCATCGCCGGTCTTCAGTTCCAGATGGACGGTCTTCAGCTCCGCTGTCATCGGTCTTCAACTCCTCCGCTCCGCGCCGGCTGGATCCTGGAAGAAGAAGAGGTCGCCGCCTGGAAGAAGAGTTCTCCGCCTGGAACAGGACCTTCTCCGCCGGTCTTCAGGACAGGTAAGGAGCACTTGGGGGTTAGACTTAGGTTTTTTTAAGGGGGGAATGGGTGGGTTAGAGTAGGGGTATGTGGGTGGTGGGTTGTAATGGGGGGGTTGTTGTTTTTTTTACAGGTAAAAGAGCTGATTACTTTGGGGCAATGCCCCACAAAAGGCCCTTTTAAGGGCTGGTAATAGAGCTGATTACTTTTGTAATTTAGATTAGGGTAGGGAAATTTTTTTATTTTGGGGGGCTTTGTTATTTTATTAGGGGGCTTAGAATAGGTGTAATTAGCTTAAAAATCTTGTAATCTTTTTTTATTTTTTGTAATTTAGTGGGGTTTTTTTGTAATTTAGTTTAGTGTATTTAATTGTATTTTAGTTTAGATATTTGTAGTTTATTTAATTAATTTATTGATAGTGTAGGTGTATTTGTAACTTAGGTTACGATTTATTTTACAGGTAAATTGGTAATTATTTTAACTAGGTAGCTATTAAATAGTTATTAACTATTTAATAGCTATTGTACCTAGTTAAAATAAATACCAAGTTACCTGTAAAATAAATATAAACCCTAAAATAGCTACAATGTAATTATTAATTATATTGTAGCTATCTTAGGGTTTATTTTATAGGTAAGTATTTAGTTTTAAATAGGAATAATTTAGTTAATATTATTAATATTATTTAGATTTATTTTAATAAAAATTAAGTTAGGGGTGTTAAAGTTAGATAGGGTTAATATAGTTAATATATATAATATAATAACTATATTAACCCTAATATAATTAGGGTTAATATAGTTAATATAGGTGGCGGCGGTGTAGGGGGGTCAGATTAGGGGTTAATATATTTAATATAGGTGGCGGCGGTGTAGGGGGGTCAGATTAGGGGTTAATACATTTAATATAGGTGGCGGCGGTGTAGGGGGATTAGATTAGGGGTTAATATATTTAATATAGGTGGCGGCGGTGTAGGGGGATTAGATTACAGGCAAAAGAGCTGATTACTTTGTGACAATGCCCCGCAAAAAGCCCTTTTAAGGGCTGGTAATAGAGCTGGTTACTTTGGGGCAATGCCCCGCAAAAGGCCCTCTTAAGGGCTGGTAAAAGAGCTGGTTACTTTTGGGCAATGTGCTAAGAGTGTGTGTGGTGTGAACTAGGTGTCAGACCTTTACAGCTCACAAAGCTGCCCCAATTCTGATATTCTCCCAGTGTCAGAGATTTTAGTTCAGGGTGTGTGTGGGGGTGGGGAGCGCTAACTACTATAGCTGTGAGTAGGACTAAGTTTGGTGATAATTAATTGTATTATCTATTAGAAAAATCTCTCTTAATTCGTATGAGTGACTGATTAATTATTTTTAGATTAGAAACCTTCTTTGTGTTCGTGATATTGTAATTATTACTTTCTAACCATACAACGTGTTGTAACTAAATATTCATTTGTGATAGTGAACTATATTTTGCTCTGCGTATATACATTTAAGATCTTGGTTCTGCTGTATACCTCTAGGATAACTATATCAAATAATAGGTAAATGTTGTAAATTGACACTCCTTGGTATTAATATATAGAAATGACACCAAACTTATGTACACTAAAATAATTTATATTTTATATGACAAAAATAACATATAATGAATTCAAATGTTACACGGATAAAAATGGTTCCAATAACCACCAAATTCTTAAATCATACATATGCATTCATATAAAAACATATTGAATCTCAAGTAAAAAAGGGTACTTCAAGTTCTGATATTATATCAAAAACTCCGGTACACACTTTCTCATATATGCATATATTAAACCTGTGGGTACAATTGTTGCGAAAAGTTGCGGCCACAACTGAGTTCCTTAAGTTCTTTGGTATCTCCAAATGAGGATAATGTTATACAATGTTATTGTTTGTCTTGTGTAGGATAGTATTGTGATTTAGGTTTCAAAGTTGTGTGGACATATTCACCTTTATTGATTTGTGTTTGTCTTTCCTGAGGATTTTTCAAAAAGTGTCTCTTTAGGGTTAATTTCCGTATAAACTGATTGGCGTTAATAAGAGTGTTAAATTTATCCATTCTATTCGTTGGAGCAAAAGACAATCCTTTTGATAATATTGTTTCCTGTTCTCTGTTTAATGGTATATTACTCAAATTGAATATATTTCTACTGATTGGAGTATCCTTATTAGTTATCTTGATCTCTTTTGATTTATTGGGGATTTTCCCTCTTCTTCCTCTGTTGTCTCTAGTCTTCTTTTATTTTGATTTTTTAACCTCTCTTGGTTTTCTTGTTGTAATTTTTTTGATGTACTCGGTTGTTCCTGACTTATCCCTAAAAAATGATCTGATTTTTTTGTTGTATCTTCATTTATTAATGTATCATACCTATTACTTAATTTAATATTCCAATTTGGGTTATTTTTATCTCTATTACTCTCCAATTGTTTTTTATAATTTGGGATATGTTCATCATAACTATAGTGTTGTTGGTCATAATTATAGTGTTGTTGGTCATAATTATAGTGTTGTTGGTCATAATTATAGTGTTGTTGGTCATAACTATAGTGTTGTTGGTCATAATTATAGTGTTGTTGATTGTACTTATTATGATTATAGTTTTGATTATAATTTTTATAATCTCCATTATATGTTTGCCTCCTCCAATATGGTTCTCTTCTCCAATTATTAGTGTATTGATCTCTACTTCTCCAATTATTTGTATGATATTCTCTATTTGATCTAAGGGATGGTAATAGAGCTGGTTACTTTGGGGCAATGTCACGCAAAAAGCCCTTTTCAGGGCTATTTTTAATTTAGTTTAGGGTAGGGATATTTTAGTATTTTAGGGGGTTATACATTTATTATAGGTGGCGGCGGTGTAGGGGGATTAGATTAGGGGTTAATAATTTTAATGTAGGTGGCGGCGGTGTAGGGGGATCACATTAGGGGGTAATAATTTTAATGTAGGTGGCGGTGGTGTAGGGGGATCATATTAGGGGGTTAGACATTTAATGTAGGTGGCGGCGGGGTCCGGGAGCGGCGGTTTAGGGGTTAAACACTTTATTAGGGATTGCGGCAGGGGATCGTGGTTGACAGGTAGCTAGACATTGCGCATGCCTTAGGTGTTAGGTTTTATTTTGCAGTTCACGGTTGACAGGTAGATAGACATTGTGCATGCGTTAGGTGTTAGGTTTTATTTTACAGGCAGTTTAGGGAGTTACGGGGCTCCAATACACAGCGTAAGGCTTACTATGCCTGCATTTTGTGGCGAGGTGAAAATGGAGTAAGATTTCTCCATTTTCGCCACATAAGTCCTTACGCTGTATATTGGATACCAAACTGCGCTGGTTTGGTATACCTGTCTATGGGCCAAAAAACTACGGCTGAAGGCAGAAATATACGAGTGTAACTTCTATGCTACGCCGTATATGTGATACCAAACCAGCGCAAAATTTGGCGTCACCGGCTTTTGCGGGCGACGATTTATATCGGATCGAGGCCCTGGGCTTTAGTGCTCAAACAAGAAGGTTAGCCACTGTCATAAAGTTTGTATCAAATGCATTGTTTTGCAGTTGTTATTTGATAAAGCCATTTAGGGACAAATATGTAGCAGAATTAGCCTTGATAAGTCACCATGGTGCATTGCAAGTTCTGAAGATTAGAAACTGATTAATATTCTGAGCTAAATTACATGAAAAGAGTGCAAAATAAATAATGAAAATATATTGCTTTATTATGCATAATAAAAATGTTTTTATAGAAATCTTAAGGTGTTTGTTGTCTCTTTAATGCCAGTCAGTAAAACAGATATACTGCAATAGGTGATATGGTCAATGATTAAATGCAAATATATGATTCTTTTTTTATCCAGTTTAAGGACATTCTTTCTAGTTGAAAGAAGAATTATAGCATCTTTTAAAGTTTATGATGACTCCAGATAGTATATATAAATGGCAGAGAGGAAAGGGTGGAGAAGGATTTTGGAAACAAATTAACACATTTAAGAAAACAAACGTAAGGAAGCCTGTTTCTCGAAAATATGTACTCAAGAGATGATGCCCATGAGAATTGTGTTTGGGAAGTGCCTGCTTAATGTGAGGAAATACTTTAGAGGAAGGTTTTTGGAGTAATGACATATTTTTCTTTTTACAAAAATCAGAGATGCCTGATATGATGTCTGATATGATATGACAATGGAAGAGTTGACAAATGTGGCCAACATTTCATTCCTATGAGAATAGGAGGTTTATGATGCGTGAGAATGGGTTGCCATATTGCCGCTTTAAGGGAGGACACATAAAAATACATATGTCAGGGGCTGTTTAAAGAAATGATTGAAAAATGTTCCATTATAAGAACCCTGACATGTGTGAAGAGAGGCTGTGCAATCAGTGCGGATGGGAGAACTATGGGGTGAAGTTATCGTTGTCTGTGGGGGAAGTCTGACCAGTCCTATGGTTTCCCTAGGCAAGTTGCTATAAGGACAGTGAGTTAAAGGGACAGTCTACACCAGAATTTTTATTGTTTTAAAAGATAGATAATCCCTTTATTACCCATTCCCCAGTTTTGCATAATCAACACAGTTATAATAATATACTTTTAACCTCTGTGATTATCTTGTATCTAAGCCTCTGCAAACTGCCCCTTTTTTCAGTTCTTTTGACAAACTTGCAGTCTATCCAATCAGTGCCTGCTCCCAGATAACTTCACGTGCACGAGCACAGTGTTATCTATATGAAATACATGAACTAACACCCTCTAGTGGTGAAAAACTGTTAAATTGCAATCTGAAAAGAGGTGGGCTTCAAGGTCTAAGAAATTAGCATATGAACCTCCTAGGTTAAGCTTTCAACTAAGAATACCAAGAGAACAAAGGAAAATTGGTGATAAAAGTAAATTAGAAAATTGTTTAAAATTACATGCTCTATCTGAATCATGAAAGATTATTTTGGCCTAGACTGTCCCTTTAAAGCTCCCATGAAATCCCAGTGTATGCAGTATATATGGAAGCTCTGAATCAATAATGATCTCAAAGTTGTGCCTTTAATTAAATATTTTCATGTTTTTAGAACTGTTCTGCACTTTATGTTGATCATTAGGCTTGTTTTCACTTTTGTACTAAAAGTCTGTTGCACCAAAAATATAATTAATGGTGCATTTTAACAAAAAAAATGGGGAAAAAATTAATCGCATTTCTATATTTTATTGCTTATTTCCATTAAAAAATATAATATGTTTTTAAAGGGACCTTTTCTTTTTAAATATCATTCTGTAGTAATAATTTTACTATTTTGCACTATTTTTTATTTTCAAAATTGAATGCCTTTCCATAGGGAATACTTCGGTAGTAAATGGGGGAATGCACAAAAGTTGGAATTAAGTGCTTGTCGTCATCATACTGAGGACCTGAAAATCAAAAACTCCCTGGCATGGAGAGAAATCACACACAATCTTTGTAGGCTTTTTTTGAGCATTATATTATAATGTATAAGCCTCTGGTTCACATCCAGATCCCCTCATACCTAGATAAACAGCTCTAAAAATTGCCTTTCTAAAATTCTTAAAAGAAACCTCACAGTACTGATGAGGCTTCTTAGATAATCTCACCAGAACAGAAAGCTTTGGATCATCAGTGATGGTGCCAGTGACGTTACCAGTGTGAACTGAGTATGTGCTGAACTGTGCATGCTTCCCAGTGTTCTACCTAAGTATGCTTTAAAAAAAAAAATATCATCAGTGTCCATTTATGCTGTTTAATAAAAATCCTTACTTATTTAATTCACAGGTATGCTGGGCTAGATTCAAGCGCATCATTTCCCGTTTCTTAAAGGGACATGAAATCCAATTGTTTTTTTGTTTGTGATTCAGCCAATAATCAGTAGCTAGCTCTCAGTAGAGCAATGTTGCTTTTTAAACCACCATGGTGTGCTTTTCAACAAAAAATACCAAGAGAACAAAGCAAAGTAGATAAAATAACTCAATTGAAAAGGTGTTTATTATTGTATACTCTTACTCTATCTGAATTATAAAATATATATATATAAAAAATGTCCCTTTAATCATCTCCAATAAATGCACTCTCTCCAGATCATAGAGGTTGGAGATAATGAAAAAAACAGTAAATTTATCCCAGCTCAGGTTGCCAGTAGTGATGTCGCAAACTTTGACTTCAATAGGCAGGCGAATTTTAAAACCCACAGGGACTCTTTCTGGCCACAATAGTGATGGAAAAGTTGTTTCAAGGGTACTAACACCTGGACTGTGGCATGCCGGAGGGGGATCCATGGCAAAACTCCCACGGAAAATTACATAGTTGATGCAGAGTCTGGTTTTAATCCATAAAGGGCATAAATCACCTAACATTCCTAAATTGTTTGGAATAACGTGCTTTAAAACATCAGGTATGATTTTGTATCGATCAGGTAGTGTAATGGTTACTCCCGCTTCACAGTGACAGACCAAACTCCCCGTTTAACGCACCGCAAACAACCGCAAACAGTCCATTTGCACAGCCGCAAACTCCCCATTTGCACAAGGTTGGATACCAAGCTAGCCATGTCCCGTTCCTTGTCCTCACTGATGTCATTGAAGGCCTCTTCCTCCACCCAGCCACGTACAACACCAAGGGTCCCCGAAAGGTGACAACAAGCACCCTGGGACGCCTGCTGTGTTTGGTCTTCCACCTCCTCAAAGCCACCTTCCTCCTCTGACTCCTCCTCTTCAGACTCCTCTCTCTGCATTGCCTCTATCTGCATTATTATAAGGTGTGTTAAGTAGTACTATTCCTATCAGTTTAATCCCTGTTCCGTCCCTTATCAGGGGACGTGTATATGGCAAGGATTTCAGGAACCGGGAGATGGAAAAAGATGCTTGGTCGGTCCTCCTACTTCAAATTTGGGGCACTGCACGTGCAATCTAATGTGCCACCAGATAGGAGTGGTGTGTTAAGTAGTACTATTCCTATCAGTTTAATCCCTGTTATGTGCCTTTTTTATTGGTTTGGTTTCTGAAGCCACAGTGCTGCACCAGAGGCCAGAAAAATTAGGCATGTATACATGCCTGAAAAATTAGGTATTGTTGCAGCCGCTGCCAGAAAAATTGATGTTTGTTTCCCAGGCAGAAAGTGCCCTAAAACATTGCGGCTTGAACCCTAGTTGGTGGCGGATAAGTCACGCAAGTCATCCGGCATTCGAAGATAAAATAGAGCAGCGTGTGGACCATTTTTAGCCCAAGGCAGCTCATCTCATCAGGCCTTTTTTACTCGAATGTATCGCCCAATGTCAGTCCCTTCAGGATCCATCGCTCATTCATCTTAATAAAGGTGAGGTAATCTAGGCTTTTTTGACCTAGGCGACTTCTCTTCTCAGTGACAATACCTCATGCTGCACTGAAGGTCCTTTCTGACAGGACACTTGAAGCGGGGCAGGCCAGAAGTTCTATCGCAAATTGGGATAGCTCAAGCCACAGGTCAAGCCTGCACACCCAGTAGTCAAGGGGTTCATCGCTCCTCCTCAGAGTGTCGAGATCTGCAGTTAAGGCGAGGTAGTCTGCTACCTGTCGGTCAAGTCGTTCTCTGAGGGTGGACCCCGAAGGGCTTTGGCGATGCATAGGAGTTAAAAAGCTCTGCATGTCCTCCATCAACAACACGTCTGTAAAGCATCCTGTCCCTGCCGGCGTGGTCGTGGGAGGAGGAGGATTACTTTCACCTCTTCCCCTGTTAGATTCCCGTTGTGCTGTGACATCACCCTTATACGCTGTGTAAAGCATACTTTTTAATTTATTTTGGAACTGCTGCATCCTTTCCGACTTGCGGTAATTCGGTAACATTTCAGGCACTTTATGCTTATACCGGGGGTCTAGTAGCGGGGAACTAGGCCTGAGGAGGCAGGCTCACAGCCACAATCACACCGCAGCAAGCCAAAATGGAGGCAGACTACGCGACTATTCAAGCTCTCCTGGCTGACTTTGAACACCAGATGTGTAAGAGATTTGATCACCTCCAGCATCTCATTGATAGCACACATCTACAAGTCGAGGCTTCTAGGCCTGCTGAAGAAGTGGTAGAGAAGCCGGCAACTCAGAGTGCAGTTGAGCAGATGAACCTCGCGGATTCCTGGAGACCTATCTTGATGCCGGAGGGAAGAGAGGAGACTGGCTTGCTGCGGGAGGCTAACAACGGCTTCCAAGTATGGAGAGAATGTTCTGCAGCTGAGGCGATGGCTCAGTTGAGCGATCTGTCTGATTGCCAACCTGAAGGTGATTACCAGCATGGCACTGACATAGACGACTGTGGAGGGCTCGCTGAGCCGCCATTGCGGATGCACGGACAGGCTGGTCCACTCAGTACTCGAACCGGCATAGGATGAACTTGTTTTTATCTAAGAGACCTGCCTTCGAGTGCTTTGGCCCCATGACCCTTAATGACGGCTCTCTAACCAGAATGACCCGACTTATGGGCCCCAAGGCATGCTGACCGTCTGTTTGATAGTACCGCAGACTTTCCCGCATGGGTCTTACTTTAAGTACAATTCTCTATATTTGAAGGCAGCAGCTCCCAGCGCACACGTAGCAAGTTACTATGTTGATTTGTGTGGGGAGTATTTGTATTTCTATATGACTGTAGGGGTTTGGATCTTTTCTGACATTACATACATCTATACGTATTTACCTGGTCCTCCCAGTCATATACAGCTTAACCCATTTATCGCTGCCTCTGGGTCCTGCACTCTTTGACTTGAGCAAAAAAGCTAATCGTTACCCTCTGTGTTGTGCTTCCTACTTTAAGTCGGGGGCAACACAAGAGGGTCTCAGTTTTTTGTTATACACATTATGCTTCTCACAAAATGCCCTGTAACTGTATAGTCCATTATGCTAACCTTAATGTTATTATTCTGCACTGTGTATTATAATGATATGTTGACCTGCCTAAAACTGCATAAATAGTACTTGCTGTGCTAGAACTGAGATTTGAGCTATGAGCAGTAGGGGGCTAGACTTTAGGGCTGGGTAATGTAGTGAGATGAGATTTTGACATATATTAGAGTTTCATTTACCTCAATGCACATTGTTATTCCACACTGCATTGTATATTTCCTATCCCCTATCTGCTCTACACATGAGCTTTAGTGTTCCAAATGACTTTAGAGGTACAAAGTTATTGGGGTCCTCACTGGGTACAAAGCATTAATTTTTGGTATTGCCTAAAGCCCATCTCAGCTATAAAGGTTTTGCCTATGGGGCAGGTCAATGTATATAGAGAACGATATCATTAAATATACTTACTACTCCGCCCCCCCTCCTCCTCCCCCCCCTCTTATGCTGTAAGGGATGTATCCTCTCCTCTCCTCCGCATTCACACTTTGACAGAGTTACGTAGTCTCTGTCCTACCCGTAAGGCCTTTGATTGAGATTGTTCCCACATACGTGTAAATAGGCGCTGCGGCTTTTATTAGTGAGAATTATACCCCACTACTATTCTGAGTTCTAAAGTTTATGGAATGCCCATCCGTGTACTTTTGCTACATATTAGCCCCTGCATATATTCAATTTATGGGATTGAGCCCTTGTTGGGCAACTCAGTTGTTAGAAGTTATAAGATAACCAACATAAGCGTCTCTTGAGTTCTTTATAGACTTTGATCTTCCCGACCTGAATGCTATCTAACAAGGGGATAATAATGCTATTGTGTGTATATATACATACTCTTCTTTGCATGTAGCTTTCTAACTGCTGTAACTTTATATTTTCTATTCATATCACTGTGTCTTATTGTCCACGGTCTAACATCCTTGGAAAGAAGGACATTTTTCTTTTTAAAATTTCATTGCCCTCCCTATAGTTTGGTTAATTTCTGGACCCACGTGTGGTCCTGGTGACATAAGAGGGTGGCTGGTTGATATAGGCCCAAAAGTGGCCTATCTTCTGTTTAAACTATCCCCAGCTTAGTAGTGCATCTGGACCTGCAAGAGGTCGCTGTTGTCATAGATAAATGGGGACAAAAATGAGGGTAGTGGAGGGTTTGCTCTTACAATAATGTACCATGGTCTATATAACCAGCAATTTGATATGTTTACTGTGAATCTCTTGTCATTTGAGCAAACTGTTTGTATGTTTTTGTTTCCCTCAATAAAAATATTAAATATAAAAAAAAAAAAAAAAAAAATCCTATAAAAAAAATAAATAAAAAAAATAAAAAAAAAAATAAAATCATATCCAAAACCGCATCTATACCCCTCAGAGTTAAAGTGGATTCTTCCATATAATCAAAGGGTAATTGTACAAATAGCAAAAAAACGCCCCTTATTCCTGATAGGCTAAACCAAGTAAATGCCATAACAACACCAGCAGTGATACCACCCCCCGGACTCAATATACAGGCCAACACAGCACATTGAAGCATAGCGAAATATTAGAGCTCCAATCAATCTTCTTGCAGTCAACAAACTGCTCCCACTCGCCATCCCCAACAATTGTTGTCTAATTGTGATTTACCTAGTGAGGCACCTACACACTATCGTAACGATTCTCTTACTGTCAGCCAAATTACACCCATCACTCTGCGATAGGCTGTTTAGGACACCCCCTTTCTCATAGGTCCCAACAGGCACACTAGTAAACAAACCCTCACGTCACACTTCATCGGTATGGGAGGGGGGGCGGGCCCACAGCTTCATCACAGTACACATTCATAGCATCTTATAAGTTATCAAGGTTAAACTAAGTCATCATAGCTACCAAGCTTACAATGTCAGCCCGTCTCAACAAAAACAAACAAAAGAACGGTTGTTATAAATGTCTCAGTTGCGTTACTTTCAACAGTATGCACACGGGGAGTTCTTTCCAGCACCCTGAGAGAAAGAAGAAATACAAGATCCATTGGTTTCTAACCTGTACAACCACACACATTATATATCTGCTCAATTGCCCTTGTGGGAAGTTTTATATTGGAAAGTCAACAGATGATGCCAGGACCAGGATGGCCAATCACCGGTCTGGAATAAGAACTGCATTAAAGAGTGTAAAATCTGAACAACCGATGGCCCAGCACTTTCTTGAAAATGGACATTCATAACCGATCTCAGGTTTCGCCTGATAGATCACGTGCCAATTCTCAGACGTGGTGGAAATACAGCTAAAATCTTACTCCAGAAAGAGGCCCATTGGATCCATGAGCTGGGGACATTGGCACCCAGAGGCCTGAATATACAATCTGGATGGCAAGCCTTCCTGGGATAATAGTTGGCCTAGTTCCAGTTTGTGGCCTATAGCTAACTAGATGGGAGTCCTGTTCTATTTTTTCTTAAATTTGTTTTTTTCTCTCTTTCTTCCCCCCCCCCCTTTTTTCTCTCTTTTTTCTCTCTCTTGTCTTCTTCTTTTTTCCCTTCTTTTTTCTTCCCTTTTTCAATATGAGAGTCCTTAGTTCTAATGAGGTATTTATAAGGTATTATATGATATTCTTTGAAATATCCTCCTATTTACTAAGTTGCAGAGGATATTAATTTATCGTTCACACATCTAGTCTTCCAATATTAGCCGAGACCTGGGGTTTACATAGTGAGTTTTGTCCCAGGGCTAT
Organism: Bombina bombina; assembly: GCF_027579735.1. Lineage (NCBI taxonomy): Eukaryota > Metazoa > Chordata > Amphibia > Anura > Bombinatoridae > Bombina > Bombina bombina. The sequence continues at coordinate 751,008,972 of NC_069504.1, forward strand.
AGTAATCAGCAAGGATAGGCACATGTGCTTTTAATTTTGTCTAATTTTTAATTTTTAATTTTGCATTCTAAGGCCTAGATTTGGAGTTTGGCGGTAGCCGTGAAAACCAGCGTTAGAGGCTCCTAACGCTGGTTTTAGGCTAACTCCGGTATTTGGAGTCACTCAAAAAAGGGTCTAACGCTCACTTTTCAGCCGCGACTTTTCCATACCGCAGATTCCCTTACGTCAATTGCGTATCCTATCTTTTCAATGGGATTTTTCTAACTCCGGTATTTAGACTCGTGGCTGAAGTGAGCGTTAGAAATCTAACGACAAAACTCCAGCCGCAGGAAAAAAGTCAGTAGTTAAGAGCTTTCTGGGCTAACGCCGGTTCATAAAGCTCTTAACTACTGTACTCTAAAGTACACTAACACCCATAAACTACCTATGTACCCCTAAACCGAGGTCCCCCCACATCGCTGCCACTCGATTAAATTTTTTTAACCCCTAATCTGCCGACCGCCACCTACGTTATACTTATGTACCCCTAATCTGCTGCCCCTAACACCGCCGACCCCTGTATTATATTTATTAACCCCTAATCTGCCCCCCACAACGTCGCCGCGGGCTACCTACAATAATTAACCCCTAATCTGCCGACCGCAAAGCGCCGCCACCTACATTATAGCTATGTACCCCTAATCTGCTGCCCCTAACACCGCCGACCCCTATATTATATTTATTAACCCCTAACCTGCCGAGCGGACCGCACCGCTACTATAATAAAGGTATTAACCCCTAATCCGCCTCACTAACCCTATAATAAATAGTATTAACCCCTAATCTGCCCTCCCTAACATCGCCGACACCTAACTTCAATTATTAACCCCTAATCTGCCGACCGGAGCTCACCGCTATTCTAATAAATGTATTAACCCCTAAAGCTAAGTCTAACCCTAACACTAACACCCCCCTAAATTAAATATAATTTTAATCTAACAAAATGAATTAACTCTTATTAAATAAATTATTCCTATTTAAAGATAAATACTTACCTGTAAAATAAATCCTAATATAGCTACAAAATAAATTATAATTATATTGTAGCTATTTTAGGATTAATATTTATTTTACAGGCAACTTTGTAATTATTTTAACCATGTACAATAGCTATTAAATAGTTAAGAACTATTTAATAGCTACCTAGTTAAAATAATTACAAAATTACCTGTAAAATAAATCCTAACCTAAGTTACAATTAAACCTAACACTATACTATCATTAAATTAATTAAATAAAATACCTATAATTACCTACAATTAAACCTAACACTACACTATCAATACATTAATTAAATACAATATCTACAAATAACTACAATGAAATAAACTAACTAAAGTACAAAAAATAAAAAAGAACTAAGTTACAAAAAATAAAAAAATATCTACAAACATAAGAAAAATATTACAACAATTTAAAACTAATTACACCTACTCTAAGCCCCTAATAAAATAACAAAGACCCCCAAAATAAAAAATGCCCTACCCTATTCTAAATTAATAAAGTTCAAAGCTCTTTTACCTTACCAGCCCTGAACAGGGCCCTTTGCGGGGCATGCCCCAAGAAGTTCAGCTCTTTTGCCTGTAAAAAAACCCCATACAATACCCCCCCAACATTACAACCCACCACCCACATACCCCTAATCTAACCCAAACCCCCCTTAAATAAACCTAACACTAAGCCCCTGAAGATCATCCTACCTTGTCTTCACCTCACCAGGTATCACCGATCCGTCCTGGCTCCAAAATCTTCATCCAACCAAAGCGGGGGCTGGCGATCCATCATCCGGTGGCTGAAGAGGTCCAGAAGAGGCTCCAAAGTCTTCATCCTATCCGGGAAGAAGAGGCGATCCGGACCGGCAACCATCTTGATCCAAGCGGCATCTTCTATCTTCATCCGATGACGACCGGCTCCATCCTGAAGACCTCCACCGCGGACCCATCCTTTAAGGGACGTCATCCAAGATGGCGTCCCTCGAATTCCGATTGGCTGATAGGATTCTATCAGCCAATCGGAATTAAGGTAGGAATATTTTGATTGGCTGATGGAATCAGCCAATCAGAATCAAGTTCAATCCGATTGGCTGATCCAATCAGCCAATCAGATTGAGCTCGCATTCTATTGGCTGATCGGAACAGCCAATAGAATGCAAGCTCAATCTGATTGGCTGATTGGATCAGCCAATCGGATTGAACTTGATTCTGATTGGCTGATTCCATCAGCCAATCAGAATATTCCTACCTTAATTCCGATTGGCTGATAGAATCCTATCAGCCAATCGGAATTCGAGGGACGCCATCTTGGATGACGTCCCTTAAAGGAACCGTCATTCTTCAGTTGGACGTCGCCGGAAGAAGATGGGTCCGCGGTGGAGGTCTTCAGGATGGAGCCGGTCGTCATCGGATGAAGATAGAAGATGCCGCTTGGATCAAGATGGTTGCCGGTCCGGATTGCCTCTTCTTACCGGATAGGATGAAGACTTTGGAGCCTCTTCTGGACCTCTTCAGCCACCGGATGATGGATCGCGAGCCCCCGCTTGGGTTGGATGAAGATTTTGGAGCCAGGATGGATCGGTGATACCTGGTGAGGTGAAGACAAGGTAGGATGATCTTCAGGGGCTTAGTGTTAGGTTTATTTAAGGGGGGTTTGGGTTAGATTAGGGGTATGTGGGTGATGGGTTGTAATGTTGGGGGGGGGGAATTGTATGGTTTTTTTTTACAGGCAAAAGAGCTGAACTTCTTGGGGCATGCCCCGCAAAGGGCCCTGTTCAGGGCTGGTAAGGTAAAAGAGCTTTGAACTTTATTAATTTAGAATAGGGTAGGGCATTTTTTATTTTGGGGGTCTTTGTTATTTTATTTGGGGGCTTAGAGTAGGTGTAATTAGTTTAAAATTGTTGTAATATTTTTCTTATGTTTGTAGATATTTTTTTATTTTTTGTAACTTAGTTCTTTTTTATTTTTTGTACTTTAGTTAGTTTATTTCATTGTAGTTATTTGTAGATATTGTATTTAATTAATGTATTGATAGTGTAGTGTTAGGTTTAATTGTAGGTAATTATAGGTATTTTATTTAATTAATTTAATGATAGTATAGTGTTAGGTTTAATTGTAACTTAGGTTAGGATTTATTTTACAGGTAATTTTGTAATTATTTTAACTAGGTAGCTATTAAATAGTTCTTAACTATTTAATAGCTATTGTACATGGTTAAAATAATTACAAAGTTGCCTGTAAAATAAATATTAATCCTAAAATAGCTACAATGTAATTATAATTCATATTGTAGCTATATTAGGATTTATTTTACAGGTAAGTATTTAGCTTTAAATAGGAATAATTTATTTAATAAGAGTTAATTTATTTCGTTAGATTAAAATTATATTTAACTTAGGGGGGTGTTAGTGTTAGGGTTAGACTTAGCTTTAGGGGTTAATACATTTATTAGAATAGCGTTGAGCTCCGGTCGGCAGATTAGGGGTTAATAATTGAAGTTAGGTGTCGGTGATGTTAGGAAGGCAGATTAGGGGTTAATACTATTTATTATAGAGTTAGTGAGGCGGATTAGGGGTTAATAACTTTATTATAGTAGCGGTGCGGTCCGCTCGGCAGATTAGGGGTTAATAAGTGTAGGCAGGTGGAGGCGACGTTGAGGGGGGCAGATTAGGGGTTAATAAATATAATATAGGGGTCGGCAGTGTTAGGGGCAGCAGATTAGGGGTACATAGCTATAATGTAGGTGGCGGCGCTTTGCGGTCGGCAGATTAGGGGTTAATTATTGTAGGTAGCCCGCGGCGACGTTGTGAGGGGCAGATTAGGGGTTAATAAATATAATACATGGGTCGGCGGTGTTAGGGGCAGCAGATTAGGGGTACATAAGTATAACGTAGGTGGCGGTCGGCAGATTAGGGGTTAAAAAAATGTAATCGAGTGGCGGCGATGTGGGGGGACCTCGGTTTAGGGGTACATAGGTAGTTTATGGGTGTTAGTGTACTTTAGAATACAGTAGTTAAGAGCTTTATGAACCGGCGTTAGCCCAGAAAGCTCTTAACTACTGACTTTTTTCTGCGGCTGGAGTTTTGTCGTTAGAATTCTAACGCTCACTTCAGCCACGACTCTAAATACCGGAGTTAGAAAAATCCCAATGAAAAGATAGGATACGCAATTTACGTAAGGGGATCTGCGGTATGGAAAAGTCGCGGCTGAAAAGTGAGCGTTAGACCCTTTTTTGAGTGACTCCAAATACCGGAGTTAGCCTAAAACCAGTGTTAGGAGCCTCTAACGCTGGTTTTCACGGCTACCGCCAAACTCCAAATCTAGGCCATGGTGCACTACCAGTACACGTTAAGTTTTACACTATTAGATTTGAGCCTGATCCTAATGATGTCCATTATTCTGCATCTACCCTTTGTTAGCAGTTAATATGGGTGGCTATATGAGTTAGTCATTTTTGCTTTTGGGTACCAGTTTTTTTAAAGCAACTATTTTTCCACCCGTGTGGTCTTGGTGATTTACTGTATGACTCCTGTGATATGTATGGGGCATGTAATTAATACACTTTTCTTAATTAACACACTTAACTTATATAGTATATTCACTCTCAGAGTGTTTTGAGGTGATCTTTGAATACGAATAAGTAGGTGGCATGACTGCACTCGGTGTTAGTCCTGAGTCTAAGCTGGCGGAGCAGGGACTGTTGATCTGCTAAACAGAGTTTGTTATATCAGTATGAGTATTCATAAGTAGTATTATTATCTCTTACTATTAGTGTGTGGTTTAGAATTAGACATGTGCGGTTCGTTTCGGATTTATTCGGAAATTCGGAAAATTCGGTAAATTCGGAGATTCGGATCGATTCGGATTTCCGAATTAAAATACTTCCGAATCTACCGAATGAATCCGAAATAGCTGCCGTATCTCCGAATAAATCCGAATTAGCTCGGTAAAATTCGGCATTTCCCCATAGGAAACAATGGGAGTTTCGGCTGAAAAAAAACTAACACCGCAGCCCCATTGTTTCCTATGGGGAAACACTAAGTCTGCACCTAACACGCTAACATGTACCCCGAGTCTCTAAACACCCCTAATCTGACACTTATTAACCCCTAATCTGCCGCCCCCGCTATCGCTGACACCTGCATTATTTTATTAACCCCTAATCTGCCGACCGAATATCGCCACCACCTACATTATAGCTATTAACCCCTAATCTGCTGTCCCTAACACCGCCGACCCCTACATTATAGTTATTAACCCCTAATCTGCCCACCCCCAACGTCGCCGCAATCTAACTACAAGTATTAACCCCTAATCTGCCGACCCGATATCGCCGCCGCCTACATTATAGCTATTAACCCCTAATCTGCTGTCCCTAACACCGCCGACCCCTACATTATAGTTATTAACCCCTAATCTGCCCCCTCAACGTCGCCGCAATCTAACTACAAGTATTAACCCCTAATCTGCCGACCCGATATCGCCGCCGCCTACATTATAGCTATTAACCCCTAATCTGCTGTCCCTAACACCGCCGACCCCTACATTATAGTTATTAACCCCTAATCTGCCCCCCCCCCAATGTCGCCGCAATCTAACTACAAGTATTAACCCCTAATCTGCCGACCCGATATCGCCGCCGCCTACATTATAGCTATTAACCCCTAATCTGGTGTCCCTAACACCGCCGACCCCTACATTATAGTTATTAACCCCTAATCTGCCCCCCCCAACGTCGCCGCAATCTAACTACAAGTATTAACCCCTAATCTGCCGACCCGATATCGCCGCCGCCTACATTATAGCTATTAACCCCTAATCTGGTGTCCCTAACACCGCCGACCCCTACATTATAGTTATTAACCCCTAATCTGCCCCCCCCAACGTCGCCGCAATCTAACTACAAGTATTAACCCCTAATCTGCCGACCGCAAATCGCCGCCACTATAATAAATGTATTAACCCCTAAACCGCCGCACTCTCGCCTCGCAAACACTATAATACATTTTATTAACCCCTAATCTGCCCTCCCTAACATCGCCGCCACCTACCTACAATTATTAACCCCTAATCTCCCGCCCCCAATGTCGCCGCTACTATAATAAGGTTATTAACCCCTAAACCTAAGTCTAACCCTAACACTAACACCCCCTAACTTAAATATAATTTAAATAAAACGAAATAAGTTTACTATAGTTAAATAAATGAATCCTATTTAAAACTAAAGACTTACCTGTAAAATAAACCCTAAGATATTTTAGGATTTATTTTTATTTTACAGGCAACTTTGTATTTATTTTAACTAGGTACAATAGTTATTAAATAGTTAATAACTATTTAATAACTACCTAGCTAAAATAAATACAAATTTACCTGTAAAATAAATCCTAACCTAAGTTACAATTACACCTAACACTACACTATCATTTAATTAATTAAATAAATGAATCATATTTAAAACTAAATACTTACCTGTAAAATAAACCCTAATATAGCTGCAATATAACTAATAGTTACATTGTAGCTATTTTAGCATTTATATTTATTTTACAGGCAACTTTGTATTTATTTTAACTAGGTACAATAGCTATTAAATAGTTATTGACTAATTAATAGCTACCTAGTTAAAATAATTACAAAATTACCTGTAAAATAAATCCTAACCTAAGTTACAATTAAACCTAACACTACACTATCATTAAATAAATTAACTACAAGTACCTACAATTATCTACAATTAAATAAGCTAAAGTACAAAACCCACCCACTAAATTACAAAAAAAAACAAACACTAAATTACAAAAAATAAAAAAATATTACAAGAATTTTAAACTAATTACAATTAATCTAAGCCCCCTAATAAAATAACAAAGCCCCCCAAAATAAAAAAAAATGCCCTACCCTATACTAAATTACAAAAGTTAACAGCTCTATTACCTTACCAGCCCTGAACAGGGCCCTTTGCGGGGCATGCCCCAAAGAAAACAGCTCTTTTGCCTGTAAAAAAAACACACAACCCCCCCCCCACATTACAACCCACCACCCACATACCCCTACTCTAACCCAAACCCCCCTTAAATAAACCTAACACTACCCCCCTGAAGATCTCCCTACCTTGAGTCGTGTTCACCCAGCCGGGCCGAAGTCTTCATCCGATGGGGCAGAAGAGGACATCCAGACCGGCAGAAGTCTTCATCCAAGCAGGGCAAGAAGAGGTCTTCCATCCATCATACAAGTACCAAAATACAAACAAACACTAAATTACCAAAAATAATAAAATATTACAATAATTTTAAACTAATTACACCTAATCTAAGCCCCCTACTAGCTATTAATATAGCTACAATATAACTAATAGTTACATTGTAGCTATTTTAGGATTTATATTTATTTTACAGGCAACTTTGTATTTATTTTAACTAGGTACAATAGTTATTAAATAGTTAATAACTATTTAATAACTACCTAGCTAAAATAAATACAAATTTACCTGTAAAATAAATCCTAACCTAATTTACAATTACACCTAACACTACACTGTCATTAAATTAACTAAATAAATGAATCCTATATAAAACTAAAGACTTACCTGTAAAATAAACCCTAATATAGCTACAATATAACTAATAGTTACATTGTAGCTATTTTAGCATTTATATTTATTTTACAGGCAACTTTGTATTTATTTTAACTAGGTACAATAGCTATTAAATAGATATTTACTGTTTAATAGCTACCTAGTTAAAATAATTACAAAATTACCTGTAAAATAAATCCTAACCTAAATTACAATTAAACCTAACACTACACTATCATTAAATAAATTAACTACAAGTACCTACAATTAAATACAATGAAATAAACTAAACTAAAGTACAAAAAAACAAACACTAAATTACAAAAAATAAAAAAAATTACAAGAATTTTAAACTAATTACACCTAATCTAAGCCCCCTAATAAAATAACAAAGCCCCCCAAAATAAAAAAATGCCCTACCCTATACTAAATTACAAAAGTAATCAGCTCTATTACCTTACCAGCCCTTAAAAGGGCCTTTTGCGGGGGCATGCCCCAAAGAAAACAGCTCTTTTGCCTGTAAAAAAAAACACAATACCCCCCCCCACACACATTACAACCCACCACCCACATACCCCTACTATAACCCAAACCCCCCTTAAATAAACCTAACACTACCCCCCTGAAGATCTCCCTACCGTGTCTTCACCCAGCAGGCCGAAGTCTTCATCCGATCGGGCAGAAGAGGACATCCAGACCGGCAGAAGTCTTCATCCAAGCGGGGCAAGAAGAGGTCTTCCATCCATCAGAAGTCTTGATCCAGGCGGCATCTTCTCTGTTCATCCATCCGGAGCGGAGCGGCAGCATCCTGAAGACATCCCACGCAGAGCATCCTCTTCTTTCTTGATCCGACGACTAAGTGACTGTACCTTTAAGTGACGTCATCCAAAATGGCGTCCCTTGAATTCCGATTGGCTGATAGGATTCTATCAGCCAATCGGAATTAAGGTAGGAAAAATCTGATTGGTTGAATCAATTAGCCAATCAGATTCAAGTTCAATCCGATTGGCTGATCCAATCAGCCAATCAGATTGACCTCACATTCTATTGGCTGTTCCGATCAGCCAATAGAATGCGAGGTCAATCTGATTGGCTGATTGGATCAGCCAATCGGATTGAACTTGAATCTGATTGGCTGATTGAATCAGCCAATCAGATTTTTCCTACCTTAATTCCGATTGGCTGATAGAATCCTATCAGCCAATCGGAATTCAAGGGACGCCATCTTGGATGACGTCACTTAAAGGTACAGTCACTTAGTCGTCGGATCAAGAAAGAAGAGGATGCTCTGCGTGGGATGTCTTCAGGATGCTGCCGCTCCGCTCCGGATGGATGAACAGAGAAGATGCCGCCTGGATCAAGACTTCTGATGGATGGAAGACCTCTTCTTGCCCCGCTTGGATGAAGACTTCTGCCGGTCTGGATGTCCTCTTCTGCCCGATCGGATGAAGACTTCGGCCCGCTGGGTGAAGACACGGTAGGGAGATCTTCAGGGGGGTAGTGTTAGGTTTATTTAAGGGGGGTTTGGGTTAGAGTAGGGGTATGTGGGTGGTGGGTTGTAATGTGGGGGGGTATTGTGTTTTTTTTTACAGGCAAAAGAGCTGTTTTCTATGGGGCATGCCCCCGCAAAAGGCCCTTTTAAGGGCTGGTAAGGTAATAGAGCTGATTACTTTTGTAATTTAGTATAGGGTAGGGCATTTTTTTATTTTGGGGGGCTTTGTTATTTTATTAGGGGTCTTAGATTAGGTGTAATTAGTTTAAAATTCTTGTAATTTTTTTTATTTTTTGTAATTTAGTGTTTGTTTTTTTGTACTTTAGATTAGTTTATTTCATTGTATTTAATTGTAGGTACTTGTAGTTAATTTATTTAATGATAGTGTAGTGTTAGGTTTAATTGTAACTAAGGTTAGGATTTATTTTACAGGTAATTTTGTAATTATTTTAACTAGGTAGCTATTAAACAGTAAATATCTATTTAATAGCTATTGTACCTAGTTAAAATAAATACAAAGTTGCCTGTAAAATAAATAGAAATGCTAAAATAGCTACAATGTAACTATTAGTTATATTGTAGCTATATTAGGGTTTATTTTACAGGTAAGTCTTTAGTTTTATATAGGATTCATTTATTTAGTTAATTTAATGACAGTGTAGTGTTAGGTGTAATTGTAACTTAGGTTAGGATTTATTTTACAGGTAAATTTGTATTTATTTTAGCTAGGTAGTTATTAAATAGTTCTTAACTATTTAATAGCTATTGTACCTAGTTAAAATAAATACAAAGTTGCCTGTAAAATAAATATAAATCCTAAAATAGCTACAATGTAACTATTAGTTATATTGTAGCTATATTAATAGCTAGTAGGGGGCTTAGATTAGGTGTAATTAGTTTAAAATTATTGTAATATTTTATTATTTTTGGTAATTTAGTGTTTGTTTATTTTTTTGTACTTTTCTGATGGATGGAAGACCTCTTCTTGCCCCGCTTGGATGAAGACTTCTGCCGGTCTGGATGTCCTCTTCTGCCCCATCGGATGAAGACTTCGGCCCGGCTTGGTTAACACGACTCAAGGTAGGGAGATCTTCAGGGGGGTAGTGTTAGGTTTATTTAAGGGGGGTTTGGGTTAGAGTAGGGGTATGTGGGTGTTGGGTTGTAATGTGGGGGGGTATTGTGTTTTTTTTTACAGGCAAAAGAGCTGTTTTCTTTGGGGCATGCCCCCGCAAAAGGCCCTTTTAAGGGCTGGTAAGGTAATAGAGCTGTTAACTTTTGTAATTTAGTATAGGGTAGGGCATTTTTTTATTTTTGGGGGCTTTGTTATTTTATTAGGGGGCTTAGATTAGGTGTAATTAGTTTAAAATTCTTGTAATATTTTTTTATTTTTTGTAATTTAGTGGGGGGGGGTTTGTACTTTAGGTTAGTTTATTTAATTGTATTTAATTGTAGGTACTTGTAGTTAATTTATTTAATGATAGTGTAGTGTTAGGTTTAATTGTAACTTAGATTAGGATTTATTTTACAGGTAATTTTGTAATTATTTTAACTAGGTAGCTATTAAATAGTCAATATCTATTTAATAGCTATTGAACCTAGTTAAAATAAATACAAAGTTGCCTGTACAATAAATATAAATGCTAAAATAGCTACAATGTAACTATTAGTTATATTGCAGCTATATTAGGGTTTATTTTACAGGTAAGTCTTTAGTTTTATATAGGATTCATTTATTTAGTTAATTTAATGATAGTGTAGTGTTAGGTGTAATTGTAACTTAGGTTATGATTTATTTTACAGGTAAATTTGTATTTATTTTAGCTAGGTAGTTATTAAATAGTTATTAACTATTTAATAACTATTGTACCTAGTTAAAATAAATACAAAGTTGCCTGTAAAATAAATATAAATCCTAAAATAGCTACAATGTAACTATTAGTTATATTGTAGCTATATTAATAGCTAGTAGGGGGCTTAGATTAGGTGTAATTAGTTTAAAATTATTGTAATATTTTATTATTTTTGGTAATTTAGTGTTTGTTTGTATTTTGGTACTTGTATGATGGATGGAAGACCTCTTCTTGCCCCGCTTGGATGAAGACTTCTGCCGGTCTGGATGTCCTCTTCTGCCCCATCGGATGAAGACTTCGGCCCGGCTGGGTGAACACGACTCAAGGTAGGGAGATCTTCAGGGGGGTAGTATTAGGTTTATTTAAGGGTGGTTTGGGTTAGAGTAGGGGTATGTGGGTGGTGGGTTGTAATGTGGGGGGGGGGATTGTGTTTTTTTTTTTACAGGCAAAAGAGCTGTTTTCTTTGGGGCATGCCCCACAAAGGGCCCTGTTCAGGGCTGGTAAGGTAATAGAGCTGTTAACTTTTGTAATTTAGTATAGGGTAGGGCATTTTTTTTATTTTGGGGGGCTTTGTTATTTTATTAGGGGGCTTAGATTAGGTGTAATTAGTTTAAAATTCTTGTAATATTTTTTTTATTTTTTGTAATTTAGTGTTTTGTTTTTTTTGTAATTTAGTGGGGTTTTTTTGTACTTTAGTTTATTTAATTGTAGATAATTGTAGGTACTTGTAGTTAATTTATTTAATGATAGTGTAGTGTTAGGTTTAATTGTAACTTAGGTTAGGATTTATTTTACAGGTAATTTTGTAATTATTTTAACTAGGTAGCTATTAATTAGTCAATAACTATTTAATAGCTATTGTACCTAGTTAAAATAAATACAAAGTTGCCTGTAAAATAAATATAAATGCTAAAATAGCTACAATGTAACTATTAGTTATATTGCAGCTATATTAGGGTTTATTTTACAGGTAAGTATTTAGTTTTAAATATGATTCATTTATTTAATTAATTTAATGATAGTGTAGTGTTAGGTGTAATTGTAACTTAGGTTAGGATTTATTTTACAGGTAAATTTGTATTTATTTTAGCTAGGTAGTTATTAAATAGTTATTAACTATTTAATAACTATTGTACCTAGTTAAAATAAATACAAAGTTGCCTGTAAGATAAAAATAAATCCTAAAATAGCTACAATGTAACTATTAGTTATATTGCAGCTATCATAGGGTTTATTTTACAGGTAAGTCTTTAGTTTTAAATAGGATTCATTTATTTAACTATAGTAAACTTATTTCGTTTTATTTAAATTATATTTAAGTTAGGGGGTGTTAGTGTTAGGGTTAGACTTAGGTTTAGGGGTTAATAACCTTATTATAGTAGCGGCGACGTTGGGGGCGGGAGATTAGGGGTTAATAATTGTAGGTAGGTGGCGGCGATGTTAGGGAGGGCAGATTAGGGGTTAATAAAATGTATTATAGTGTTTGCTAGGCGGGAGTGCGGCGGTTTAGGGGTTAATACATTTATTATAGTGGCGGCGATTTGCGGTCGGCAGATTAGGGGTTAATACTTGTAGTTAGATTGCGGCGACGTTGGGGGGGGCAGATTAGGGGTTAATAACTATAATGTAGGGGTCGGCGGTGTTAGGGACACCAGATTAGGGGTTAATAGCTATAATGTAGGCGGCGGCGATATCGGGTCGGCAGATTAGGGGTTAATACTTGTAGTTAGATTGCGGCGACATTGGGGGGGGGGCAGATTAGGGGTTAATAACTATAATGTAGGGGTCGGCGGTGTTAGGGACACCAGATTAGGGGTTAATAGCTATAATGTAGGCGGCGGCGATATCGGGTCGGCAGATTAGGGGTTAATACTTGTAGTTAGATTGCGGCGACGTTGGGGGGGCAGATTAGGGGTTAATAACTATAATGTAGGGGTCGGCGGTGTTAGGGACAGCAGATTAGGGGTTAATAGCTATAATGTAGGCGGCGGCGATATCGGGTCGGCAGATTAGGGGTTAATAATTGTAGTTAGATTGCGGCGACGTTGGGGGGGGCAGATTAGGGGTTAATAACTATAATGTAGGGGTCGGCGGTGTTAGGGACAGCAGATTAGGGGTTAATAGCTATAATGTAGGTTGCGGCGATATCCGATCGGCAGATTAGGGGTTAAATAATGTTATTATAGGGTTTGCGATGTGGGGGGGCCTCGGTTTAGTGGTTCATAGGTAGTTTATGGGTGTTAGTGACTTAGTGTACTAAAACATACCGAATTTCGGAACCGAATAGAACCGAATTCAGCCGAATCCGAATAAATCCGAAACGAATTTATTCGGATCCGAATAAATCTGAAACAAATTTATTCAAATTTTGCAGAGAATATATTCTGAGTATTTTTAAATAGATAGAATTCCTATATATATATATATATACTGTAAATTCAACTAAAAATGCAACTTTTAATGAATTCTGCAGTCTCAAAATGATTCAACCATCTCATGGCATCTTTTGTACTTAGTAGAGCACCCTTTTGCTGTTATGACCTGTTGCAAATGAGATACATAGCCAGACACCAGCTTCTGGCAGCGTTCCTGAGGAGTCTTAGCCCATACCTCATGAGCGATGGCCTCCAGTTTAATAATATTCTTGGGTTTGCGTGCTGCAACCGCTTTCTTCAAAAGTCAGGTGACTGTGATGGCCACTGTAGAATCTTACAGGACTTCTTCTGCAACCAAGCCTTGGTGAAATTTAAGGTAGGCTTGGGATCATTGTCTTGTTGGAAGGTCCAATGACGCCCAAGCTTCAGCTTCCTCACAGACAGCATGACGTTTTCTACTAGGAATTCCTGATATTTGATGAATCCATCTTGCCTTCCACACACTGCAGGCTTCCAGTTCCAGAGAATGCAAAGCAGCCCCAGAGCATCACAGAGCCACCACCATGCTTAACTGTAGGCAGAGAGGCCTATTTATCAAGCCGTCAACTGCAAATACGCTGGAATTCCGCATCGTAATTCGGGAGAGCTTGATTCGCCTTAGTTATCAAAGCCTACAGACCGGCAAAAGTAGAAATCTGTGACGTAACATACGATCCGCCGGTCTCAGTCCGTCACAGATCGATGCTTACGTCATTACAGATCTGTCTACTTTTGCTAGTTAACAAATTTCTACCAGGTACGCTCGCCACTATTCCGGCCCAGCGTACCTGGAGGCGGCGGATGCCATAGGAATCAATGGGAGTCTGAAAGCAGCAAAAGCTCATATTCGCTGCTGTCCGATATCCCATTGATTCCTATGGGAGAATAAAAGTTACGTTACACCTAACAGCCTAACATGTACCCCGAGTCTAAACACCCCTAGGCCCCTACTTATCAAGCTGTCAACTTACCTGCATTCGACGGCATCAATACGCTCGCCTAAGATCGTCTAACATTGCTGCCGCGGACCTGAATACGCTCTCCAAAATGACCAAAAAAGCTGTCAAAAAGCCACTCACCAAGTACGGGGCGATGACTAGCAGACTGTTGTTAACTAACAGTCATTGATCTCGCTGCTCTTCGGCTTTTTCCCAGCTTTATTGGTACCCTGTCACTAAACACCCACACTATACTATACTGTTTACCCCCTATACCGCCGCTCCCAGACCCCGCCACAACTAAATAAAGCTATTAACCCCTAAACCGCCTCTCCCGGAGTCCACCGCAACTCTAATAAATGTATTAACCCCTAAAACGCCGCTCCCGGAGCCCACGCCACCTACATTATACTTATTAACCTCTAATCTGCCGCCCCCTACACCGCCGCCACCTACATTATATTTATTAACCCCTAATCTGCCCCCCTACACCGCCGCCACTATATTAAATGTATTAACCCCTAATCTGCCCCCCTACACCGCCGCCACTATATTAAATGTATTAACCCCTAAACCTACGTCTAACCCTAACCCTAACACCCCCTAACTTAAATATAATTTAAATAAATATAAAAAAATTACTACAATTAACTAAATTATTCCTATTTAAAACTAAATACTTGCCTATAAAATAAACCCGAAGCTAGCTACAATATAACTAATAGTTACATTGTAGCTAGCTTAGGGTTTATTTTTATTTTACAGGCAAGTTTGTATTTATTTTAACTAGGTAGAATAGTTAGTAAATAATTATTAACTATTTAATAACTACCTAGCTAAAATAAATACAAAAGTACCAGTAAAATAAAACCTTACCTAACTTACAATTACACCTAACACTACACTATATTTAAATAAATTACCTACATTAACTACAATTAAATAAAATTATCTAAAGTACAAAAAAACCCAAACACTAAATTACAGAAAATAATAAAATAATTACA
Source organism: Bombina bombina (assembly GCF_027579735.1). Taxonomy (NCBI): domain Eukaryota; kingdom Metazoa; phylum Chordata; class Amphibia; order Anura; family Bombinatoridae; genus Bombina; species Bombina bombina. The sequence goes on from NC_069504.1 coordinate 751,024,281, forward strand.
AGAATTTTAAACTAATTACACCTAATCTAATCCCCCTAATAAAATAAAAAAAGCCCCCCAAAATAAAAAAGCCCTACCCTATACTAAATTACACTCTAATAAACGTATTAACCCCTAAACCGCCGCTCCCAGAGCCCGCCGCCACTCTAATAAACTTATTAACCCTTAAACCGCCGCTCACGAACCCCGCCGCCATCTACATTATATTTATTAACCCATAATCTGCCCCCCTACACCACCGCCACTATATTACATTTATTAACCCCTAAACCTAAGTCTAACCCTAACCATAACACCGCCTAACTTAAATATAATTTAAATAAATCTAAATAAATTATTCCTATTTAAAACTAAATACTTACCTATAAAATAAACCCTAAGCTAGCTACAATATAACTAATAGTTACATTGAAGCTAGATTAGGGTTTATTTTTATTTTACAGGCAAGTTTATATTTATTTTAACTAGGTACAATAGTTATTAAATAGTTATTAACTATTTAATAACTACCTAGCTAAAATAAATAAATATTTTGTTTTACAGGTACAAAAGTACCTGTAAAACAAAACCTAACCTAAGTTACACTAACACCTAACACTACACTACAATTAAATGAATTACCTAAATGAACTACAATTAACTAAATTAACAATTAAATAAAATTAACTAAAGTACAAAAAAAACAAACACTAAATTACAGAAAATAATAAAATAATTACAAGAATTTTAAACTAATTACACCTAATCTAATCCCCCTAATAAAATAATAAAGCCCCCCAAAATAAAAAAGCCCTACCCTATACTAAATTACAAATAGCCCTTAAAAGGGCTTTTTGCGGGGCATTGCCCAAAAGTAATCAGCTCTTTTACCTGTAAAAAAAAGTACAATACACCCCAACATTAAAACCCACCACCCACACACCCAACCCTACTCTAAAACCCGCCCAATCCCCCCTTAAAAAACCTAACACTAACCCCTTGAAGATCACCCTACCTTGAGAAGTCTTCACCCAAGCCAGGCAAAGTGGTCCTCCAGATGGGCAGAAGTCTTCATCCAAGATGGGCAGAAGAGGTCCTCCAGAGGGGCAGAAGTCTTCATCCAGACGGCATCTTCTATCTTCATCCATCCGGCGCGGAGCAGCTCCATCTTCAAGACATCCGATGCAGAGCATCCTCTTCTGGCGACTTCTTTTTCCCGAATGAATGTTCCTTTAAATTATGTCATCCAAGATGGCATCCCTTGAATTCCGATTGGCTGATAGAATTCTATCAGCCAATCGGAATTAAAGTAGGAAAAATCCTAATGGTTGATGCCATCAGCTAATAGGATTGAGCTCACATTCTATTGGCTGATTGGAACAGCCAATAGAATGCGAGCTCAATCCTATTGGCTGATTGGATCAGCCAAAAGGATTGATCTTCAATCCTATTGGCTGATTGCATCAACCAATAGGATTTTTCCACAAATACGCTGCGGAATTCCAGCGTATTTGCGGTTGACAGCTTGATAATTAGAGGTCCTAATCTGCCGCCCAGACACCGCCGCCACCTACATTATACTTATTAACCCCTATTCTGCCGTCCCAACAGTCTTCCTCCAAGCCTGCAGAAGTCTTCATCCATTAGGGGTTAAGAACATAATGTAGGTGGCTGCGGGCTCCGAGAGCGGCGGGATTAGTTTAGTTTAGTATAGTGGTGGTGTTTAGTGACAGTATACAAATAAAGCTGTGAAAAAGCCAAATAGCAGAGAGATCGATGACTGTTAGTTAACAACAGTCCGCTGGTCATCGTCCCGTACTTGGTGTGCGGCTTTTTGACAGCTTTTTTGTTAAATATGGAGAGCGTATTCAGGTCCGCGGCAGCGATGTTAGGCGATGTCAGGCGAGCATATTGGTGCCGTCAAATGCAGCACAGTTGACGGCTTGATAAGTCGGCCTCAGAGTGTTCTTTTCAGCGTATGCTTCATTCTTTTTCTTTCAGACATGATCCATCGGGTCGAAAAGTTCCAGTTTTGTTTAATCGCTCCACAGAACCAAATTCCAAAGCCTCTGTGGCTTATTTATATGAGTTTGAGCATATTGGAGATGACTTTTCTTGTGCTTTTAGGTCAGTAGTGATGTTCTGGCATGGAAACCTTCTTCGTTTAGTATACACCTTACTGTGCAAACTCAAACTACAATGCATTATTCTACCAAGTCTTTTTTGCAGGTATTTTGCAGTCACTCAAAGGTTTTTCTCAACCTGGCTTCTCAGATATGTGGTTGCAGCCATTGATAGCTTTCTTTTTCTGCCCCATCCAGGTAGTGTAACCACTGTTCCTTTAACTTTGAACTTGTGAACTATGCTTCCAACGATGTCTCTACGAACATTCAGTGCCTTTGCTGTATTTTTCTATCCTGTTCCTTGTTTGTGAAGGGCTATTGTCTCTTCTCAACTTTTTGGACCATTCTTTTGACTTAGCCATATTTCTAACCTGCAGTCAAACGTGACACTCAACAAACCACTAGCCAGTTCATGTGATCTAGCTCAATCACACCTGGTACAATTAATAAAGCCCTTGATTAGTTGCATCAGGTGTGCTTGAGACAACACCTGTTTTGCATATTTGTGCTGTTGTAAGGGATTCTATTCAGGAGTTGAATAATTTTGAGAATGCAGAATTCATTAAAAGTTGCATTTTCAGTTGAATTTGGGGAAACCACTTGAAGCATTTGTTGTGTTGAGCTATTTCAATTGCTTTCGTTTGATTTGGTCACGATATTCCAAGTTGACTTTTTGCGCACATCGGATTAGAACTCATGTGAAAACTGTTGCCTTTCAATTTGTAATACGCTCGCAAAAAGCAGAATTAAAGCAAGAGCGATAAATAGCGCTCCACTCGTAATCTAGCCAAAATGTATTTAAATGGACATTCAAGTAAAAACGTAACTTTCATGATTTAGATAAAGCACACAATTTTAAACAACTTTCCAATTTAATTTAACTAGCAAAATGTGCAAATGTGCAAAATGTGCACAGTATATTTATGTTTACACTTTTGAGTGACCAGCTCCTACTGAGCATGTGCAAGAATTCACAGAATATACGTATATACATTTATTGGCTAATTGTTGTCACATGATACAAGAGGAGTGGAAATAGACATAAATTTGAAATTTGTCAGAAAAAAATTCTACTACTCATTTGAAATTCAGACTAAATGCTATTGTATTGTCTTTTTATCATTTATTTGTTGAATATGCAAATCTACTGTATTTACTGGATTTTTAATGTCCCTTTAAGGCAGGGCTCGACAAACCCCGGAGCCTGGGAGCCACTGGCTCCTAGAATTTTACCCATGGCTCCTAACTTTTTGGGTTATTCTCCATATATCTATATACAAATCCAACTGTCTAGCTCCTAAAAATATGACTGGCTCCTAAATATTCTTACTGGCTCCTAATGTTTGAATATATTTGTCAAGCACTGCTTTAAGGATATTCTATTTAGATTTAAAAAAATCTCCCTTTTAGTGTAGATTATTAGTTATTATGAGTTGTTATTATGAGTTATTATACTGTATACTCCCAAATAGTTATTAGAGTTAATAAACTAAGAATAATAAATTAAGAAAATGTGTTCTAGGAGAGATTGGATTTAATTATAGCCATTGGAATCCCATGTGTAAGGGATACCCCCACATACACATACAATAGAGGATTGAGAAGAAGATGCTTTCACTTTGCATTTGCTTTATACATTCCAAAAGGACAGGGGTTTTCCCATAATCTCAGAGAGGGGGTATTGAAAAGAATGAATATGTCATGCCTGTACTTTTCAAATACGTATAACGATAGAGTGATGTGCTATAGTGAAAGAATGTAGAGAGGTTAAAAGGACAATGCAGGAATGAATAAAGGCTTCATGGTATATAGTTAAACATACTGATCTCATTCCAAAAATTAAGTCACAGGATGAACTTTTAAAGTAAGTTAAGGAAATGCCATCTCAATAAGATTTCCTTTTTAAGCAATTTTACTGTGAAGCAGAGGTAATTAACCTTTTACAAGAGCGTGTGCTCAAATTAGCATTAAATCTAAAAATTCTTAGTGCCCATGTTTTATAAAAACAAATTAAAGAGATATTGAAGAAACACTATAATTACTGATATATAGAGAAATTAAAGGTACATAAAACCAAAATGTGTTTCTTTCATGATTTCATTCACTTTGTATCCTTTGTGGATAAAGTAGGTAGGCTCAGGAGCTGCTTATTGGTGACTGAAAATATATGCCTCATGTTGGCTCACCCATGTGCATTGCTGTTTCTTTAACAAGGATAGCAAGGGAATGAAGCAATTTAGATAATTTAGATAATTTATTGTTCCTTCAAAATAAACATAAAAGAGCAAAATGAAAAGTATCTAATGTAGTAGAGCATTTTATTATTGCACTGTTGATTACATGTAATATGTTTACCCTAGGGCCACACTTAGAATTTGAGTGGCCCTGGGCAAGAAAAATATGTAGGGCCACCCAGCCTAGCCATCTTATTTACCAGATGCGGAAGCCATCCTTTTTTAAACGATCGTTGAGTTTTTTTAACTTAGTACTGGACATCCAAGTTTTTAGTCTTATGTAATGTACATTATTGATGTGGCTTATCATTGGCAAATCAGCTTTAGATTATTTTAGTTGTATTTATCTTATGTATAAAATATATCCTATAATATAAAAGGCCAAGTGTGTTTGTCCGAAGCTGTCATGCGCAGTAGAGACAGCACAGGACAAACACACCTGGCCTTACCTGATCTGCTGTTTGCGGCACTGTGCGGTGAAAGTGGGCGTGGCCGGACGTGGGTGGGGGGCATGGTGGGAGCGGGCGCGGTCGGCGCAAGAGAGAGAGGGGAAGAGAGATAGAAAGAGAGAGGGAGAGACAAAAAGAGATGGGGAAGAACTAAAGAGGGGGTAAGAGAGAGCAAAAGAGAGGAGAAAGAGTAAAAGAGAGGAGGGAGAGAGAGCAAAAGTGAGGAGAAAGAGCAAAATAGAGGGAAGAGAGAGAAAAAGAGAGGGGGAGAGAGAAAATAAGACGGGGAAAGAGAGAGAGCAAAAGAGAGGGGAAGAGAGAGAGCAAAAGAGAGGGGGGAGAAAGAGAGCAAAATAAGAGAGGGGGGGAGATAGGGAGAGAGAAATAGAGCAATAGAGAGAGGGAGATAGAAGGGGGGAGGGGGGAGAAAGAGCAAAAGAGAGGGAGGGAGAGAGAGAGCAAACGAGAGGGGAGAGAGAGAGCAAAAGAGAAGGGAGAGAGAGAGCAAAAGAGAGGGGGGAGAGAGAGCAAAAGAGAGGGGGAGAGAGCAAAAGAGAGGGATGGAGAGAAAGAGCAAAAGAGAGGGATGGAGAGAGAGAGCAATAGAGAGGGGGAGAGAGAGCGCAAAAGAGAGGGATGGATAGAGAGAGCAATCCCTATTTGCAGAATTTCCCATAACTCCACCCATGGAACACCCAGACACACCCACAAACTGATCGGACACACCCACAGACCAGACACACCCACAATTCCTCCAAATAACCACCTATGATCCCTCCCTGTCCAAAACGGCTCCACCCACAAAATGGTGATGAGACGCCATAAACCCTTTTGTGTTGAGCTGATACACAGCCCCAAATGTTGGGAGGGATGTATATGGCTTAAATTAGGTGGAATGTTGGTCTCTGCAAATGTAAAATTTAGAAGTCATGAAAAATGTGTTAATGAGTTACTGATATAACAACATATGCCAGCTATTTACATTAGACAACCAACTTAAGGGGTCAAGTCCTACAAAAAAATTGTGGGAACTTACCAGGACTCCCAAACAATTAATATTGTTTTATACACTCACACTGTATTTGTATCTATATAATCTATACACTTTGGTTAATGAAAGCAAATTAAATCCAATGAAGGTTTGAATGGTTGCCTTTGGGCCTGAAACTCCTTCTCTGTCACAGAGTCTCACCCACTTAAGGTGCAACAGTCCTATTTCTGCTGAGGTAAGCTAAATTACCCCAAACAAGCCACACAGAAATGTAAACAGCATGTGTTCCACAAAGTGCTGGTTGGTCACACAGCAGGACCGCTGACAAGCTTGCATTTAGTGTATTGCAGGAAGTGTTACTGCCCATTACTAGAGGATCTCACTATCCGTCTAGTGCTGAGACTGAGCTCCAGTTCCTCCCACCAGAAGCAACAGTGTTTACTGAACCATTTCTGTTCTCTGTCCAGGGGGAACTTAGTTCCACCTGCAAAAATAGTGCAGGAACTCCGTTCCCATGCGTTCGACTTGACCCCTGAACTCAACTTGCTGTTTTAACTTAAGAGTGGGTGATATTTTGGCATTAAAATACAGATACTCCAAATTTCAAATACACACATATATATAAGAACAAAAAACACTTAGGCAAGGTACGGTTAATAATTTACTTAGCTTGGGGGTTTAGACGCTGTCGTCCATACAGCATGGAGCAGGTAGTGCATCCGGGATCCGACACGCAGCGTGAAGGTTGCCACTCTGAGCAGTCCACTCTAAACATATATCAAGGAAGAAAAACTCCCACAAGCATAAGTTCAATTTCAGTCTTGAATGACAAAATAGTAAGAATCAGTATAGGCTGAGATGAAACACTATGCACAAGCACCTTAATAAAACATTTGTAGAAAATTTATTTAGATATGCATTAAAAAGTTCACACAGAGTCTGTGTACATACACACTCACGGATATCAGAAAGACAAGAGAAGGAGTGAAGTCATCTGACGCGTTTCACGCCGGTTGGCGCTTTCTCAAAGATAGTCTGAGAGTGTTCTAAGTGAGATTAAGTAGCCACAATGGGATACAGACACACCCTCAAACTAATTGACATTTTGTATCAGTTGTGCAAAATACCGTAACAACGACTTGTAATATGTTACTTCTCAAGGTAAGTATGTAACGTTATCCTTAAAATGAGAGATACAAGCCGATTGTAACCATAGTAATGCACAACAGAGACAAATATTAAACAGAGACACAATAAACAAATGCTATACTATACATTTCTTATTCTTAGCTGGACTGGGAACATTACCAAATGCAGAGATATAGGCTAAGATAAGGAAATTTAGGGTATACATAAGATAATATCAAAGAACATCAAATGCCCTCAAAGGTCATTTTTGGATCATATATGTAGCAGATTGTTACCTTGTAATTCCAAAAGACTTTTATATCTCCAGTACAGTTACATAAAGTTGTTATATGGAACAGAATGATTATTATCTTAAACCATTCAGATGTTCTATAAGTGTTTGTTCCGTAATGACGATAGTAAACGGCAAGAGAACTAAATATTTACAATAAAGTGCAACAGTCTAAATAAGTAAAATACTAATAAATACATAATGCATATCTAAATGCATTTTCTACAATTGTTTTATTAAGGTGCTTGTGCATAGTGTTTCATCTCAGCCTATACTGATTGTTAATATTTTGTCATTCAAGACTGAAATTGAAATTGAATTTATGCTTGTGGGAGTTTTTCTTCCTTGATACACACATATAGATAGATAGATAGATAGATAGATAGATAGATAGATAGATAGATATAAAAATAACAAGAGTATTGCATTGAGCAATGATACTTTTTTTATTGGACTAACTATACATTTATAAGTTGACAAGCTTTCGGAATAGTTCCTTCCTTTATCAAGTCTGAAGCAATACTGACCAATTCAATGGAATTTACAGATTATATCTTAAAACACAGAATAGCTAAGAAGACAGAAAGTGCAGGGAGAGGAGGAGGTGTCGTAAAAATCATGAGGGGGGCTTAGGTAACAGGCAGACAGTGTCCAGTGTAGGAGAACAGACAGGGGAAATATATAACTATACATAGAGCATATACTGACAAAGTTATATATCAAAATTGAATCAATATCTATAAATATGTGAAATTGTATATACAGGGGGAAGACAAAAGTGTGGACATAGGCTTACCTGTGTACCTATGTATAAAGAATGTGGAATTCAATTGAATTGGTCAGTATTGCTTCAGACTTGATAAAGGAAGGAATTCTTCCGAAAGCTTGTCAACTTATAAATGTATAGTTAGTCCAATACAAAAGTATCATTGCTCAATGCAATACTCTTGTTATTTTTATGTCTAAATCTCTGGACTAACACGGCTACTCCAATCAACGTATATATATATATTTTTTTTTATTAAAGTTATTGTTACTGACAGAACGTTAGACTCTCATTTATGTAGTCTAAATCCGTATTGTAATGTACAAGCAACAAATAAATATAATCTAGTAACAATTAAGCATTGTTGAGGTAATGAATTAAGAAATATACTACTTACCAGTGTCTTTTTAGTAGCCCCGTGTCTGTTAAAGTTTAGTGTTTTTGAAGTTACATGCCAGTGTGCTGTGCTGTCCTCTCCTACATTACTAGATTAGCTACAAAGTAAGCCCCCCTGCTGCTTATATTAAGGAGAACACAGCATCCGAAGCAATGACAGTCACTGTACATCCATCAGAATCCACACTGGCATTAGTGGTACCTTGCCCCCCCCCCCCAGCCCAGTCTGCTACTGCCAGTGTGGGGCCTCCCAATGAGTGGTTTCCCACTTAACCTGCCCTTTGGGTGGGCCTTGTTTAAACCCCTGCAAAAGGGTTAAACACATAGTTAAAGCCAGCTCCAGAACAACAATTATTAAGTATATGTGTGTAGCCACCAATCCTCAACTAGCTCCCAGTAGTGCCTTGCTGCACCTGAGTCTACCTAGGTTTGGTTTTCAAAAAAAGATATACCAAGAGAACAAAGTAAATTCATTTAATAGTAGAACTAAATTGAAAAGTCTTTTAAAATGACATGCTCTATTTGAAACATGAAAGTTTAAAGGGACACTAAAGTAAAAATAAACGTTCATAATTCAGATAGATTATGCCGTTTTAAGACAATTCCAATTTATTTCCATTATAAAATTTTGCACAAAATGTCTTTTTATATTCACACTTTTTGAGGCACCAACTCCTACTGAGCATGTGCACAAGTTCACAGGGTATACGTATACTAGTCAGTGATTGGCTGATAGCTGTCACATGATACAGGGAGCCGGCAAATGGGAGAGAAAAATAAATTTGCCAGAAACAAAATCTACTGCTTATTTGAAATTCAGAGTAAGTGTTCTTGCATTGCCTTTTTATTATGGACTTGTTAATTATGCAACAATAATACTGTTAAGAAATACAATAACAGGCAATAAAGCCAAGCAGTATGGTCATAACCTAGTGCCATTTTTACTTTTCTAACATCTTTGGTTTTTGAGGTATAGGTAGGTATCCTCATGCATCCCCCCCCCCCCTGGTTTCACCCCCTTTAGTGGATTTTCGGGAAATAGTAAAATACATGGTTCTTTATTTTTAAAGACAAATCTAAATACCAATTTTCATGTCTGTACCATCTTTGGTTTTTGAGATAAAGGTATCCTCATAAATCACCCCCCTTTTTGTCCCCCCTTAATTGGATTTTTGAGAAATAGTAAAACAGGTGTTTATTTTTACAGGAGAATCTAAATACCAATTTTCATGTCTGTAACATCTTTGGTTTTTGATATATAGGTATCCTTAAGTGGATTTTTGGTAAATGGTAAAACACGTGTTTCTTTATTTTTAAAAGAGAATCTAAATACCAATTTTCAAATTTTTGAGATATAGGTATGCTCATAAAAAAAATCTACCCCCTTTTTCCCCCCCTTAGGGATTTAATTTCCAAAAATCCTTCCGTAGTGGGTGCCTACATCATAAAAACAACTTACTTTCCAAATCTCACGTTCCTAGGTTAAACGGTTTGAGCTGGGAGGTGATGAGTCAGTCAGTACTTCTTTTATACATATATATACTGCATTTGGCCAAATAGGACAAGCCCAGGTAACATGTCAAGGTCCCTTCCAAAAATCTGGGACCCTAAAACAGCCCCACAATGCAAGCTCTCAATCCAACAAACTGGGAACAAGTGAAGTGTGCACAGGCTTATGTAAAACACGGAAGGGGACTGCACTTTCAGACCAGACTGGGTACACATCCCATGACCCTGCAACATGCTTAGCCCTGTGTGCTCACTGGCACTCACAGGAAGCTGTGCTGTCCCCAGAGTCACAGGCAGTTAATCCCAGACAGGTCTGGGTGCAAGAACCATAGGAAAAATTACAAAACAAATTAATACAACGCACAGAGAAAGTCCAGCACTCACTTACAAGCTCTCAGCTAATATTAAAAGCAAAAATGGAAGGGTTAGTTACCGAATTTGGCCAAATGGGACAAGCCCAGGTACCACGTCAAGGTCCCTTCCAAAAACCTGGGACCCTAAAACAGCCACACAATGCAAGCTCTCAATCCAACAAACTGGGAACAAGTGAAGGGTGCACAGGCTTATGTAAAACACGAAAGGGGACTGCACTCTCAGACCGGACCGGATACACATCGCATGACCCTGCAACATGCTCATCCCTGGGTGCTCACTGGCACTCACAAGAAGCTGTGCTGTCCCCAGAGTCATAGGCAGTTAACCCCAGACCGGTCTGGGTGCAAGAACCATAGGGAAAATTACAAAACAAATTAATAGAACACACAGAGAAAGTCCAGCACTCACTTAAAGCTCTCAGCTAAGATTAAAAGCAAAAATGGAAGGGTTAGTTGCCACATTTGGCCAAATGGGACAAGCCCTAGTACCACATCAAGGTCCCTTCCAAAAACCTGGGACCCTAAAGCAGTCACACAATGCAAGATCTCAATCCAACAAACTGGGAACAAGTAAAGGGTGCACAGGCTTATGTAATCACCCCAGACATATACAAAACACGAAAGGTGACTGCACTCTCAGACCGGACCGGGTACACATCCCATGACCCTGCAACATGCTCAGCCCTGGGAGCTCACTGGCACTCACAGGAAGCTGTGCTGTCCCCAGAGTAACAGGCAGTTAACCCCAGACAGGTCAGGGTGCAAGAACCATAGGGAAAATTAGAAAACAAATTAATACAACACACAGAAAAAGTCGGATTGAGAATCTTCCTTGTAAGTAAAGGAGGTATTTATATTAACTTATCCAGCAGTATAAGTAAATAAAGACTAAGCCCTTACAATCCGAGGGCTAATTAACGTTTAATTTTAATGTTATAAGTATACCGCTGGACATATAAGTATAAGTCACAATTTTAAAACAACATAGGTGAGCACTTAAAAAACGGGAAAGATCAAGCTTGTCCCAGAGGACCCCTTTACAACCTAGGTTGATGTGCTTTTAACTTAGCTTAAAGGGACATTCCAGCCATATTTGGAATCTACATGGATGCATTACAGTTTTGAATATAAGCATTTTTGTAATATACATGTATTAGCAAAAATGCTTCTAATAAAAGTTATAGAGGTTTCAAAAGTGTATTTAAGTATGCAACGTGCACCAGCATTTTAAACAAAGCACTTGCTCAGAGACCCTACAGTGCATGTACCATCTTGTATTGACTCAATTTGTTAATTGCTCACATGATACAAACCCCCCTGGCTATCTGAGCGGCTGCAGTACTTAAAATGCTGGTGCACTGAGAATATCTTGTTATACTTCACATGCACGTGCAGAGAAAAATGTTAGCACTAAAACAGTGATAACTTTCTAGAAGCATTTTTCCTAATACATGTATATTGGAAATATGTTTCTTTTAAAATATGTAATTCATCTATGTGCATTAAAATTTTGACTGGAATGTCCCTTTAAGCTATTGTATGTGTGGTTTAATCTTTTTTAATTTTGCTAATAAAGTTTAGAGTATGAATGATTGTGATTATATATTTTCTTCAATCATATTGACTACCTTATAGGGCTTAGTTTGAATATCAAACACACAGATTGGAGCTACCTATCCATAGTTGTATATCTTTTACAATTACTTTGTTAGTTGTGCTCTGTTCCTTTGCTCACGATCTGTGGCAGGGAGCCTTAGCTTTTACAATACAATATATATTTTTAGCTATTGGCTTTAATAAGCTGGCCTCCTGCTTACATTATACTCTGCCCTCCCCCCATCCCTAACTAATCTTAACTTGCTTTTAATCTTAGCTGAGAGCTTGTAAGTGAGTGCTGGAAACATACGGAACTTGATAAATATGCCCCATTGTGTAGCCAATTAACAAATCTGGACAAGTCAGATGACTTATTTTTCCCACAGAAAACCTCTAGATACATTGGGGCCGAATTATCAAGCTCCGAATGGAGCTTGATGCCCCTGTTTCCGCGCGAGCCTTTAGGCTCGCCGGAAACAGAAGGTATGAAGCAGTGGTCTATAGACCGCTGCTCCATAACTTGTCCGCCTACTCTGAGGCTGCGGACATCAATCCGCCCGATCCTATACGATCGGACTGATTGACACCCCCTGCTAGCGGCTAATCGGCCGCGAATCTGCAGGGGGCGGTATTGCACAAACAGTTCACAAAAACTGCTTGTGTAATGATAAATGCTGACAGCGTATGCTGTCGGCATTTATCGATGTGTGGCGGACATGATACGCTACATCATATCATGTCCGCTCACACATCAATAAATTGACCCCATAGTTTCTAATGCAGCAAAGGATTCTGGGTAAGATATGCAAATTAGGTTTATAATGCCTTACCTTTTTACTTTAATCTGCTGTTAGACAGATTCCCTTTAGCCATAGCATCACTGTAAACACAGCTTAGTTTACAGCAATTCAGAACACCCAGGACAGCTGTTTTGTGGTATTTTGCCCCTTATTAGCTGGGAGTAGGTTCTGAATTTTTGCTGGGTAAAGCTGATTTAATAGCTAAAACCAACAACTTTTAAAATTATAGGGATGCGAGAAGTGAGATTTAAATTGTCCACCACTCACAAAATGTAGAGAAAATAACTAATTGTGTAGCCCATTTACAAACCTGGATACTTTAGATTACTTTTCTTTCTAAGGTGGTGAAAACCCATGAAAATCCATCTCCTGGCCACCAGAAAGAGGCAAAGAAAACCCACAACAAAGCTTTAAATATCCCTCCTACTTCCCTTTCTCTCCCAGTAGTTCTTTACCTCGTCAAGCAGAAGAATAGAGGTGTTAAGGATTTATTGTAGACTCTCATGGATATTAATCTTCCCTCAATGAATAGTTCCTGGAAGAGAGTACTGGCTGTGCAATGTAACTCTTCTCCATAGAGTTGTGGTCGCAAGTCTGTCACGGATGTCACTAGAATAGTTCCTTTAGCCTCCTCCTGCTTTAAGCTTAGCTAGCGTTAGTACAGCAATTCAGAAGTTGTCCAGATTTGTTAATGGGCTGTAGAGTGAGTTATAGGGGCAGATTTATCATCCGCTCAGCAGATCATGTCCGACAGACATCGATGAATGCCGACAGCATATGGTGTCGGCATTTATCATTGCACAAGCAGTTCTTGTGAACTGCTTGTGCAATGCCGCCCCCTGCAAATTCCACGAGCAGGGGGTGTCAATCAGCTCGATCGTATAAGATCAGGCGGATTGATGTCCGCAGCCTCAGAGCCGGCAGACCAGTTATGGAGCAGCGGTCCATTCAGAGCTTGATCATCTCAAATTGGAACCCTTCCCAGTCAAACATTTTGCCATGTGCCCTTTTTAACCATTTTAAAACCTTTTTAACAATATTAAAGTTATATATTTATGAAAATTGTATATTTTTATTAAGAAGTGTATATTTGACTGCAATACTTTATTTTAATATGTTTTACAGGTGTTTTGTGCAACTTGTTTTTTAACCCTTACACTTTACTTCAGCTCTCAAGTCGTGCTAAATATTCTAGTGCAGTTTTAGCTTGTAATATGAGCCCTATTTAGCGCATTCGCAATCTCCATTGAAAGTAAAGGTTGCGCTACAGAAATAGCCCCTCTATCCCTTCTCCGGTAAATACGATTTCCAATGGACTTGTAAAATCAAGTTGCATGATAATGTTAGTGCGGTCCGGCGATATTGCTTATTGCATCACGCACAATCAATAGCGTGTCACCTGTAATCTGGCCAAGAGTGTGCAAGAAAAAATGTAGCTAAACCAGAGAAAGTAAAGATAATCTATCTATGATTTCAAAGCTAACAGTAAGGGCAACAGATCTGCTTTATTGAAGGATAGTGACACCCCTCACTCTATATATAGTATACACTGTGTATATATTATTGTTATTATTATATTATTATTATTATTATTATTATTATATTGTTTTTTTTTCTCAGTATAGGAACATTTATTTAACAGCCAAAAAAAAAAAAAATGCAACAAAGGAAAGGAAATACTGTTGTTTCCGTTTAAATATGACATTTCATTAGAGTTCTGCAAGCTTATGCTAACCACTGTTTTTTTGTTTGTTTGTTTTTTTATATTTTTATTGAGATTCAATTTTAGGCACATATACAATTTATGATAATGAAATCTGTACAGAAAAATACTTTCCGTAAATACAATCTCAAATACGGAACAGAGAAAGGAACTGCACAAAATAAACAAAACAAGAGTCAGTGAGACTGCATATGAATAGAATTAGATTATCATTGTGCCATATAGACTGTATGCCCTCTACTTGTTTTATGAGGCCACTCTTGGCCCCCCCAGGATAACATTATGATGTGACAGAGGGTATTAATGGACAAAAGGAGTCCACTCTTGGACCCCCAATGGAGAACCTCATTTTTTATTTTATTTTTAACGCAGAAAGTAAAACTGAACTAGTTAACACACTCTTCTTTAGTATATAAGTATATATAGAGTGAAGAGAAAAACTTTCCCCTGGGATAAAACAAACAAGAACACCATCATAGCACAAATATCAATTTTAGGAATTTCTGTGAAACGTGTGATAAAACTCGCCACCCTCTAAATTTTCTGATGGGATTAATAAATCAATACCCGTTCATACATAGCTAATCAACATTATGGGTGGGACTGGAGTGGTCTATTTCTCCATCTTGATATTGGAATACGTGTAGTATACATTTGTGGTAAATAGAACAGACCCAATTTTAAAGTTAAGCTGAGGACTATCAGGGTATTATTATATGTGGGAAGGATATGCATAAATGTGGTATGCTAGCTATAAACCCTCATTTCTCTTGTTTCATCTTATTCAAGTCGGGCCAGCCCCACCACCCCGGCCGTAGGTAGCGGAACCTCCCTAACCATTAAAGGGACACTCAATCAAAATTAAACTTTCATTATTCAGATAGAGCATGCTATTTTAAACAACTTTTCCAATTTACTTCCATTAACAAAATGTGCAAAGTCTTTTTATATTTACACTTTTTGAGTCACCAGCTCCTATTGAGCATATGCAAGAATAAGTGTGTATGCATTTGTGAATGGCTGATGGCTGTCACATGGTACGTGTATGCATTTGTGATTGGCTGATGGCTGTCACATGGTACAGGGGGAGTGGAAAAAGACATAACTTTTAAAATTGTCAGAAAAAAATCTACTACTCATTTGAAGTTCAGACTAAGTGCTATTGCATTGTCTTGTTATCTTGCATTTGTTGATTATGCAAATCTGCTGTGTTGACTGGTCCTTTAACATCATAGTGAGGGGTCAACTTTTCCTGTGAAACCTGGTCCCTAGATAGCTCAGTTGTCAATTCTCATCTATAAGGGGTCACAATACAGTTAGAAGATTAAGTACTACCTTATCTCAATGTAAAATATTATAAATCATAGCCAAGATAAGTGCCATATAGAGCCAAACTTGATAAGTATATCACTGTCATTGTAGGCATTGATGGGTAGATTAATATTCATGTCAAAGGCCATAGCTTAAGGATATACAAATTTGAGCTTTTCCTATCTATGAGCTCTAGGCGAAGATAACCATAGGTGTGAAATATATGCCTTTAGTTAGAGTAACAGTTAAGTAATTTTGAAGCAGCACAGACATACTAACAAATAAAAGAATGGTCTCTGTAAACAGGTAATAGTATTCATGCAGGGATACCTGAAACATCACATAGTAATATGAAACGGGCTACAAAGGATTAAACACCCATGTAACTGTTCTATACTCTTATAAACAAGTTTAGTTTATATATGTATTATTTTCACTAACATATATGAGTTTGTTAATGTAAAAGGTAATGTATATGTTTAAGAGTATTATCCCTGAAGATAATGATAGGTAACTTATTGCACTTATTTTCATCAAAAGTTATGAGATAATATAAGAACTCAGCCAATGAAGCCCACAATTTCATTTGCTCAACGCTAGGAGAAATTGAAACAGTATGTTTCCCACCTTGGAGTATAGCACTATATGGTGCGAGCTGAACATTAATAGGGACAATAATCTATATGAATATTTAAAAGGAATTGCGATAGTTACACATAAACAATATTCAACCTAAAAAAAAACAAAAAAACATATAGCTCCCAGACTGGTAAAGTCAAAGGTTTCAATGGCAGTTTGCAGAGATAAAAAAAAAAAAGGAGGGGGTGCTACAAAAAGCAATCTATCAGGTTGACTTCTCATGTCAGTTTACGCCACTCCCCTCTTGTGAAATGGGTTCTTATGTTGTTGTGGATTGTAAGGTAGAGAGAGCGTCTCTGTTTTATGGTTGGATTCGCCTGCAGAGTCGCCAATGTCACAGGTCATCCACGAAAATGAGACCACTTCCCTCATAAACGATGCAGGTCAATGTCACCTAGATTACAAGTTTTGCGTTCGTCTTTTAACAATGAAAAAATGGCCATTTCAGCGTTAAAACCGGAACGCAGACATTACAAGTCTTGTCGGTATAGCTATACCACAAGCAATTTAGCCTGTAACGCTACATAAGTCCTGCACTCAAAAAAATGAAGTTTTTGCGTAGGATTTCTATAGCGATGCCATTACAAGTTTTGCGGTGAGGCTAAAAAGTTTGCGTTCCAGCCTATACTGACATGATCCAGTCCGCAATCTGAGACCAGTAGTTATCAGTTTAATGCAACTAAAATCATAACTAAACTGTTACAAAGTACACTAACACCCACAAACTACCTATTAACCCCTATTCCGCCACCCTCCCGCATCGTACACACTAAATTAAATTACATTTATTAACCCCTAATCTGCTGCTCCCAACATCACCGCCACTAATAAAATGTATTAACCCCTATTCTGCCTCTCCCTGACATCACTGCCACTAAATAAACCTATTAACCCCGTAAACCGATAGCCCCCCACATCGCAAAAAATAAATTAAACTATTAACCCCTAAACCTAACAACCCCCTAACTTCAAATTAAAATTACAAGATCCCTATCCTAAAATAAATAAAAATTTACCTGGGAAATAAAAAAAACCTGTCACGCTCGGCTGCCGGGAAGCTCCGGCGGTCCTCCTTGCGTGTTTGATTGACAGGCTGTCCGCTCAGCTGAGCCGTCCCCTCCTGCTGACGTCAGGACTTTGTTTCTTATTCCGGGCTTCCTGTTCCTCCGGTGCCCGTTTGTTTGTTTTACTTCGTGGCTCCTGTGATTACCCTGTTTTCTCCTTAACCCTCAAACTGCCTGATAACCTGTTGCCAAACTCTGCAAGTACTCACTACGCTGTGTTAAACCTCAAACTGCCTGATAACCTGTTGCCAAACTCTGCAAGTACTGACTACGCTGTGTTAACCCTCAAACTGCCTGATAACCTGTTGCCAAACTCTGCAAGTACTGATTTCGATGTGTTAACCATCAAACTGTCTGATAACCTGTTGCCAAACTCTGCAAGTACTGATTACGTTGTGTTAACCCTCAAACTACCTGATAACCTGTTGCCAAACTCTGCAAGTACTGACTACTCTGTGTAACCTTCAAACTGCCTGATAACCTGTTACCAAACTCTGCATTACTGACTTTGCTGTGTTTAACCCTCAGACTGCCAGATAACAAGTTGCCAAACTCTGCATTATTGACCACGCTGGTTTCCTGTTGCTAGACTTTGCATTACCGACTACGCTGTGCTTATCCCTCTAATTGCCTGATTTCAAGTTACCAACTCCTGTATTATTAACTGTTTATTGTTAAACCTTCTTCTGTCTGAGAATAAGCTGTCTTTCCCTGCAACCCTGGTATTGTGGAGGACTATTCCTGTACTGCTTGAATACAGTTCCCTATTCAGAAGTCTATCCGGCTGATTTCAAGAACTCCATTTCTCTTCCTAGAGGACTCAGACCAACACTGCTCCATATCGTGAGTACCTTGTTTTATAGAAGTTGTCATTGAGTTTAATCCAGGACATGACCCTGAGTGCTAGGGTGTTGTTTAAAGTTCGCCCTAGCATTTGGGTCTTCTTCTGGACATTACCTAATCTGACATTACAACGGCCAAGTAATTTATGAGTTATCCAGGGCTGTGGCTCTACAAGGGCAACTTCTAGGAAATCTTTCTGCTCATTTGCAATCTTTGGATTCCAAGCTTGACCAGATTACTGCTCTGTTACATAATCTCTCCCCTCCTTCTCAAGCTACAGCTACTCCTGCTGCAGCAGCTGCTAGTTCCAATATCCTTTATAACCCGCCTCAGCCAGTCGGACAGTATATACCTAGAATCCCTCTTCCAGATAAATATGATGGAAATCCGGAGGAATGCCATGGATTCCTAAATCAGTGTTGTTTACACTTCAGAAACAATCCTCAAGTATTTGCCAATTCTTCTTCCAAGATCACCTTTATTATATCCCTCATGAAGGGTAAGGCTCTAGCCTGGGTGTCTCCTCTTTTGGAGAAAGATCATCCTCTACTTCAGGATGTGGACTTATTCGTGTCTATTTTTTATTCTGTTTTTGACAAGCCTGGCAGGTCTGCAGCTGCTGAGGCAGGGTTGTTGGATTTGAGACAGGGATCCCTTTCTGTAGCTCAATATGCTATTGAATTCAGGACTTTAGCCATAGAAACTGAATGGCATCATGGATCCTTACGGGCATCCATTCGCAAAGGACTTTGTGAATGCCTTAAGGATGAACTTGTCTTTCGGGATCTTCCCGACTCGTTGGAGGATCTTATCAATTTATGTATTAATCTTGACGCCCGGCATTCTGAATGTCTTCAGAAGAGAGATAGGAATCGGAGATCCTTTTCTAGATCTACTTATCGGCCTCCTATCCGAACCCCAAGTCTTTCTAATAATAATTCCCATTCATCGGAGTCTGTAGAATCCATGTAGGAATCCAAGTAGGAGCTATTAAGTTAACAGAAGCTGAACGCCATAGAAGGCGTACTCTTGGGTTATGTCTGTATTGTGGAACCAAAGGACATTTTCTGAAGGACTGTCCAATTCGGCCAGTAATAGCCAAGGCTTAACTATTGATAGAGGGTCAGAGTTAAGCCAGAATCCCAGGTCATCCCTCAATTCTAAACTCTTTGTTCCTGTAACGATCACTTTTGGAGACACCAAGTTTCAAGCTCAAGCTCTCATCGACTCTGGAGCTGCTGGAGTTTTCATTGATTCAAGTTTTGTTGATTCTCTCAGGATTCCTCTTCTAGCCAAGAAACAGTTAATCAAGGTAACTACTGTTAGTGGATAGCCTCTGGGTTCTGGAATCATTCAACATTCTACTATTCCTCTTCTTTTATCTGTGGGCATACTCCACTCTGAAATTATTCATTTTGATGTCATCTCTTCCCCCCACATACCGTTGATTCTGGGGTTACCTTGGTTGCAGCTTCATGATCTGGTATTCTCATGGTCGAAAGGAGAACTTATTTCCTTGGGAACTTCCTGTTTTAAGCATTGCCTGCAAAATCCTTCTAAACCATCCTGTCCAGTTGTAGTTATGTGGGAAGTTCCTGATTCATTGCCTAATTACTATCATGCCTTTTGTGATGTGTTTTCCAAAAAGGACGCTGAGACGTTACCTCCTCACTGGATATTTGACTGTCCTATTGAATTGTATTCTGGGGCTCCTCTACCTAAGGTAAGGACCTATCCTCTCTCTCGTCAAGAAAATGTCTCTCCTATTCACCTGTGGGTGCAGGGTTTTTCTTCATTGGGAAAAAAGATGGAAGTCTTCGTCCCTGTATAGATTATCGGGCTTTGAATCAGATTACTGTCAAAAACAGTTACCCTCTTCCGCTCATCCCTGAGCTATTTGATCGTCTCCAAGGTGCTTCTATTTTCTCCAAGTTGGATCTCCGTGGGGCCTACAATTTGGTCAGAATTCGTAAAGGAGATGAATGGAAGACTGCATTTAACACTAGATTTTGTTCACTACGAGTATCTTGTAATGCCATTTGGATTGTCCAATGCACCAGCAGTATTTCAGCACTTTGTTAACGAGATCTTCAGAGATTATCTAAATCAATTTGTTATCATTTATCTCGATGACATTCTGATCTATTCCAGAACATTACAGGAATATGTACACCATGTGAAACTTGTGCTTCAAAGATTACATGATAACTCCCTTTTCGCTAAAGTAGAGAAATGCTCTTTCCATCAGAGTTCCATTCCCTTTTTGGGTTATATTATTTCAGAATCTGGTATTGAGATGGATCCTGCTAAACTTTCGGCAATCAAGGACTAGCCCAGACCAACTACTCTCAAATCCTTGCAGAGGTTTCTTGGCTTTGCCAACTACTATAGAAAGTTTATAAAGAACTTTGCTGACATCACATCTCCTCTCACTTTTCTTACTAAGAAAGGACAAGATTGTAAGAACTGGTATACTTCGGCAGTACAAGCTTTTGAAACGCTGAAATCAGCATTTTCTTCTGCACCTCTCCTCAGTCATCCAATTCCGGATCTCCAGTTTATTTTGGAGGTAGACGCTCCCTCTATAGCTGCTGGAGCTGTTCTCTCCCAACGAGATCCGTCTACTAGCAAGATACATCCAGTTACGTTCTTTTCTAAAAAATTCAATCCTGCCGAGTTAAACTATGATGTGGGCAATAAGGAACTATTGGCTATAAAATTAGCTTTGGATGAGTGAAGGCATTGGTTGGAGGGTACTACTCAACCTTTTTTCATTCTGACAGACCACAAGAATCTCCTATACCTTCATACAGCTAAACGCCTCAATCCTCGTCAGGCTCGGTGGGCCTTGTTCATCTCCAGGTTTAATTTGTACTTTCCTATGTTCCTGGTTCCAAAAATTCCAAGGCAGATGCGTTATCCAGGCAATTTCAATCTTCTGAGTCTTCTCCATTGGATTCTGAACCTATTCTACGTCCAGTCAGAGTTTTGGCTCAAGTATCCTCTTTTCCAATACAGGCTTTACGTTCTGCTCAAGACCGGGTACCATCTTCTTACAAACTACCTTCTGGAATCCTGTATGTACCCAGAGGATTACGTCTTAAGCTTTTACGTTGGGCTCATGACAACATATCAGCAGGTCATCCTGGAGTAACCAATACATTGTGGAAACTGAAGCAGCATGTTTGGTGGTCCACCATGAGGAGGGATGTTAAGGATTACATTGCTGCTTGTAGCTCTTGTGCTTCAAACAAACAATCTTCTCATCGACCGTTCGGTTTGTTACACCCTCTTCCTGTTCCTCATTACCCTTGGTCCCACTTATCCATGGACTTTGTTACGGATCTTCCTGTTTTTGCTGGAAATACGACCATTTGGGTAGTGGTGGATCGATTCACCAAGTCTGCTCACTTCATACCTCTTCCAGGTTTACATTTGGCTCGAAGACTTTCTGAACTTTTTGTTCTGCATATATATCGATTACATGGATTTCCCTCTGACATAGACTCTGATTGTGGAGTTCAATTTGTTTCCAAATTTTGGAGATCTTTTTGTAAGCACTTTGGAATCAACATATCTCTTTCTACTGCACACCTTCCTCAATCCAATGGACAGACTGAGCGTGTAAATCAATCCTTGGAATCTTTCCTTAGACATTATGTAAACCATCACCACTCCAACTGGTCTCAGTTATTGCCTTTAGCGGAATTAGCTCACAACTCACGCTAAAATTCCTCCTTACAGACCTCACCCTTCAAGGCGGCTTATGGTTTTGAACCTAGAACTTTTCCTATGATTACCAGTTCTACTGATGTTCCTGGAGCAGATCGCATTGTGAAAAATCTCAGTAACAATTGGCAACTAATTCGTCAAAATCTACTCTCTTCTTCCTTAAGACACAAGAAATATGCTGATCGCAGAAGGTGTAAGGCTCCTTTACTTCGTACTGGAGACAGGGTATTTTTATCCACTAGATTCATACGTCTAAAACAACCTTGTACAAAGTTGGGTCCTAAGTACATAGGCCCTTTTCGAATTGTTACCAAAGTTTGTTCTTTAGCATACCGCCTGGCCTTACCCAAGACCCTCAAGATCCATCCTGTGTTTCATGTATCCCTACTCAAGCCAGTCATCTACAACCGGTACTCCATCAAGAGTAAACCACCTCCTCCTCTTTCCGTAGAGGGTACTTCTAAGTTTGAGGTCAGTCAGATTCTGGATTCCAAGTTACGGGGCAATCGGTTGTACTACCTGGTCCATTGGAAGGGTTACCCTATCACTGAACGATCTTGGGAACCAGCCTCTCATGTTCATTCTCCTGCTCTTGTCAAGTCTTTTCACATGAAATACCCTGCCAGGCCTGCTCGGGTCCCCCGGAGGGGTTTTGAGGAGGGGGCACCGTCACGCTCAGCTGCCGTGAAGCTCCAGCGGTCCTCCTTGCGTGCTTGATTGACAGGCCATCCGCTCAGCTGAGCCGTCCCCTCCTGCTGACGTCAGGACTTTGTTTCTTATTATGGGCTTCCTGTTTCTCCGGTGCCCGTTTGTTTGTTTTACTTCTTGGCTCCTGTGAGTACCCTGTTTTCTCCTTAACCCTCAAACTGCCTGATAACCTGTTGCCAAACTCTGCAAGTACTGACTACGCTGTGTTAACCCTCAAACTGCCTGATAACCTGTTGCCAAACTCTGCAAGTACTGACTATGGTGTGTTAACCCTCAAACTGTCTGATAACCTGTTGCCAAACTCTGCAAGTACTGATTTTGCTGTGTTAACCCTCAAACTGTCTGATAACCTGTTGCCAAACTCTGTAAGTACTGACTACTCTGTGTTAACCTTCAAACTGCCTGATAACCTGTTACCAAACTCTGCATTACTGACTTTGCTGTGTTTAACCCTCAGACTGCCAGATAACAAGTTGCCAAAGTCTGCATTATTGACCACGCTGGTGACTAACCCTCAAACTGTCTGGTTTCCTGTTGCTAGACTTTGCATTACTGACTACGCTGTGCTTATCCCTCTAATTGCCTGATTTCAAGTTACCAACTCCTGTATTATTAACTGTTTATTGTTAAACCTTCTGTCTGAGAATAAGTTTTATTTCCCTGCAACCCTGGTATTGTGGAGGACTATTCCTGTACTGCTTGAATGCAGTTCCCTATTCAGAAGTCTATCCGGCTGATTTCAAGAACTCCATTTCTCTTCCTAGAGGACTCAGACCAACACTGCTCCATATCGTGAGTACCTTGTTTTATAGAAGTTGTCGTAGGGTCATGTCCTGGATTAAACTCAGAGTGCTTAGGGTGTTGTTTAAAGCTCAACCTAGCATTTGGGTCTTCTTCTGGACATTACCTAATCTGACAAAACCTAAATTTAAACTATAAATTAAACTAGCATTACTATTATATTAAAATTAAAATAACTATCAATTAAATAAATTAAATTACACATTAACAAACCTAACACTACTAAAAAAAATTAAATCTACAATTACAAAAAATACAAAATAAAAAATTACAAAAATATAAAAATACTAAATTACAAAAAATAACAAACACTAACCCCCGACGATCCACTTACAGTTTCTGAAGTCCGGACATTCAGGTGGCGAAGTCTTTATCCAGGCGGCGAGGTTTCATCCATCCAAGCGGCATCTTCTATCTTCATCCAGGCGGCATCTTCTATCTTCATCCTGGTGGTGTTCCATCCTGAAGACATCCAGCACAGAGCATCCTCTTCATACGGTCGCCACCGTATAATGAATCTTCAATGCAAGGGAGCCTTTTCAAAATGGCGTCCCTTGCATTCCTATTGGCTGATTTGATTTCTGAAATTCAAATCAGCCAATAGGATGAGAGCTACTGAAATCCTATTGGCTGTTCAAATCAGCCAATAGGATGAGAGCTACTGAAATTCTATTGGCTATTCAAATCTGGATGAAGATAGAAGACGCCACCTGCATGGATGAAGACCTCTCCACCTGGATGAAGACTTCGCCGCCTGGATGAAGACTTCGCCACCTGGATGTCCGGACTTTAGAAACTGTAAGTGGATCATCGGGGGTTAGTGTTAGGCTTTTTAAAACCTTTTTTGGGTGTTTTTTTTTAGATTAGGGTTTAGGCTGTAATGCTCATGGGATACTCCTCTATTAGACCGAACTTGGCCAGTAGTCTTGTTATCCCGGCGTCTAGCCGGAATGATAGGGAATATCCCAGAGCAGAGAAAGTTAGTAAGATGAGGAAGACGGCACTCACCACAGGCTGGACAGTCCCCAGCGGCAACGGCAGAGTAGTCCAAAGACAAACCACTAGATTGGTCAGGCAGGCAGGGTTTGGCAGAAGCATTCCAAGGGCACACCACTAGAATGGTCAGGCAGGCAGGATTTGGCAACAGTAAAGCAGTCCAAGGGCACACTACTAGAATGGTCAGGCAGGCAGGATTTGGCAACAGTAAAGCAGCAATAAATCGATCCAGCAATTTAGGGGTTAACAGGCAGAATAGTCAGGTAAGCAGAGATTCAGCAGCAGTAAATCGATCCAGCAATTTAGGGGTTAATAGTCAGAGTAGTCAGGCAAGCAGAGTTCAGCAACAATAAAGGCAATCAGAGAATAAACGATCTATCACACCTAGGAGCACACAAGGTAACACCTATACTTGGGCAGTGATAGATCGAGAAGAAGGGATTTAAATAGGCGCAGGATTCGCACCCAGGCGTCAGGACTGGAGAGGAGTGTGCGGCAATGAGATCAGTGCTGCACGCCTCCGGACCTGACACAGCCCCTGGCAATGAGCAGGAAAGGAGACGCTGCGCCCCTAGCAATGGTTAGAGCGGCACGCGTGACATAGCCCCCTTCTCAAGGGTTCCCTCCGGGAACCAGAGTTGGCCTCAAAGGATGAGCAGCATGGAATCTGGAGACAAAAGCTGGAGCATGCACATCATGGGCATGGACCCAGGAACGATCTGCCACAGAGTAACCCTTCCAATGTATCAGATACTGCAGTTGTCTGCACCTGTATCTGGAGTCTAGGATCTTAGCCACCTCATATTCAGAATCACCATGGACCAGGAGTGGAGGAGGAGGAGCTTGGAGCCGGGTATATCTATTTTTTTATGTAAGGCTTGAGTAGTGAAATGTGGAAGACTGGGTGTATGCGCAAGGTTTTGGGCAAGGCCACTTTGTAGTCAACAGGAGACAGTCTTTTCTGGACCTTGTAAGGGCCAATAAACCTAGGCCCCAATTTGTGACAGGGTTGACGTAAACGAATATGTCGAGTAGAGATCCAAACACGTTCACCCACTGGAATGGCACGTACAGAAGCTCTATGACGATCAGCAAAATTCTTATATCTGGAGACAGCTGAACGTAGCTGAGAGTGAATACGTTGCCAATGAGGGGTGAGTCTAGTGACGTGTCAGTCTGCAGCAGGAACCCCAGTGGACTGAGCAGAAAGAGAGAAGACACAAGGTTGATACCCTGCTGCGGCTTGAAATGGAGAACATTGAAGAGAAGAGTGCCAATGAGTGTTTCTTGCCAGCTCTGCTAGGGGTAACAATTTAGACCAGTTGGTATGGTGAGCATTGACAAAGGCTCTAAGGTAGGCTTCAAGATCCTGGTTTACCCTCTCAGTTAGTCCATTGGTCCGAGGATGGTAGCCAGAAGACAAAGAAACAGTGGTTCCAATCAACTTGCAGAAGGCTCTCCAAAAGGTAGAGATGAACTGTGGACCTCTGTCGGAAACGATATTCACAGGAATGCCATCAAGTTGTACCACATGCAAGAGAAAAAGAGACGATAGTTCTTGGGCACAAGGCAGTTTGGTTAGGGGTACGAAATGAGCCAGTCTGGAAAAGTGATCCACCACAACCCAGATAACTGTATAGTGGTCAGAAGGAGGAAGGTCCACAATGAAGTCCATTGTTATGTGTGTCCATGGTTGTTTGGGAATGGATAATGTTTGGAGCAAGCCAGGAGGCAAGGATCGGGGGTTTTGTTGGCAGTACAAGTTGTGCAGGCTTTCACATAATCCTAAGCGTCAGATTTCATTGTAGGCCACCATACATGTTGGGAAAGACGCTTGAAAGTCCTAGTCAAACCAGGATGTCCTGAGAATTTGCTATCATGAGCCCAGGCTAGCACAGGGGTGCGTAAGTTCAGAGGTACAAAGAGGATATCGGAGGCCACGGGGGCTCCAGGAGGTTTACTAGACTGGGCACGTTGCAATCTTTGCAGAAAGATGGTATTTAGTTGAGCAACCACACAGAAGGGGGATATGATATGTTCAATAGGATCTTCAGAGGAGTCACTTGAGTGAGGAAACTGACGGGAAAGGGCGTCCGCCTTCTTGTTCTTGGTCCCAGGAAGATAAGAGACCACAAAAGTTGAGTCGATGAGCAGTCTCTATGTAAGTCAGATTCTTGTGGTCGGTGAGAATATGAATGGGATTGGCGGTGCCCTCTAACCAATGACGCCATTCAGTCAAAGCCATCTTAATGGCTAGGAGGTCACGATTACCCACATCCTAATTCCTCTGAGCAGGAGTAAAGTATTTAGAGAAAAAGGTTACAGGAGGTGACTTGGAAGTCAAAGGATCCCTTTGGGTTAAAACTGCTCCAGCCCCTATCTCAGAGGCATCAACCTCAAAAGTAAACTGTAGGTCAGGATCAGGATGGCGGAGCACAGGAGCTGAACAGAAGGCATTTTTCAGACAAGAGAAGGCATTTATGGCTTCGGGAGGCCAATGTTTACAGTCGTTGTTCCGTTTTGTCAATTCAGTGAGAGGAGCTACTGTTTGAGAAAAGTGCTTTATAAACTTGCGGTAATAATTGGAGAATCCCAAGAATCTCTGTAATTCCTTTAAAGATGTAGGTTGAGGCCATTCTAGAACTGTGGTGATTTTACCAGGATCCATGGCAAAACCCTCCATCGCGATGACATAACCAAGGAATTGGATCTGAACTTGATCAAACTCACATTTTTCTAGCTTGGCTACCAAAGAATTGTCTCTTAGAAGCACCTGTCTAACATATCTATGATGCTCCTCTAAAGTGGAAGAGAAAACAAGGATGTCATCCAGATAGATGATGATAGTGCGGTTGAGGAGGTCACAGAAGACATCGTTGACAAATGCCTGGAAGACTGCAGGGGCGTTACACAGCCCAAAGGGCATTACATGGTATTCGTAATGCCCAGATCTTGTGTTGAAGGCGGTCTTCCATTTGTGGCTTAGAAAGATACTTATCAGATTGTATGCCCCACATAAGTCCAACTTGGTGAGAAAGTGAGCATCCTGGAGTGAGTCATACAGTTCAGTGATCAATGGAATGGGATAATGATTCTTGATGGTTATGTTGTTCAAGGCCCTGTAGTCGATGCAGGGTCTGAGCCCACCATCCTTCTTACTGATGAAAAAGAAGCCTGCCCCAGCAGGAGAGGAGGAAAAGCGAATGAAACCTTTAGCTATGTTCTCTTGGATGTACTCTTCCATGGATTTGGTTTCAGCCTTGGAGAGTGGATACTTCCTCCCTTTAGGAAGTGGGGCTCTGGGAAAGAGGTCAATCTTGCAGTCATAAGGACAGTGGGGTTGCAGCAAGTTTGAAGGAGTCTGAATGCTGGCTATGGGAATGTGGAGCAGACGAGTGACTTTAGCAAGGCAGGAGTGGAAACAGGAGATACCCCAGGAGGCCAGTTGTCCTTCAGCCCAGTCGAACTGTGGATTGTACAAAAAGGAAAACAATATACAGAGGTGCAAGATGGAAAAAAACACACAATATTCTGTACAAATGAACTAAGAACTGATACTCTCCTTTAGGTCAGACCGCAGCCTTCTTGCAGTCTCTCCCTTGTAACTGTGTATAGATAGATAGTAGTAGTAGATGGCGCTGGTCTATTGAGTGATTTTCTCTAGTAAGTGAAGAGAAAAAAGGCTTGATGCATATATTGAAGCCAATTAATATGGGTGCAGTATACTCACTCCATAAGATGAATCTTTACAGCTGAAAGGGAACGTAGCGTCAGATGGCAAGAGTCCACAGGTTCCTGGAGTGAAATACTGAATTTTCAGGTTTATCCAAAAGTGGACTATAAATGGAGACCCAAATGACAAAAGTATCCAGTGTATAATTGAAAAAAATGTAGTAACCTACTCCATAAATAAGGAGATTCCAGCTCAGCACAGCAAAACAAGCTCAGCTGTGCTGAGCTGGAATCTCCTTATTTATGGAGTAAGTTACTACATTTTTTTCAATTATACACTGGATACTTTTGTCATTTGGGTCTCTATTCATTTATAGTCCACTTTTGGATAAACCTGAAAATTCAGTATTTGACTCCAGGAACCTGTGGACTCTTGCCATCTGATGCTACGTTCCCTTTCAGCTGTAAAGATTCATCTTATGGAGTGAGTATACTACACCCATATTAATTGGCTTCAATATATGCATCAAGCCTTTTTTCTCTTCACTTACTAGAGAAAATCACTCAATAGACCAGCGCCATCTACTACTACTATCGAACTGTGGATTGTGTAACCAAAGCCAAGGAAGACCAAGGATGACAGGCTGTGCTGGGGAATGAATGACTTCAAACTGCAGCTGTTCGGCATGAAGGACACCCACGGTCAGAGTAAGGGGTGCTGACTCAAAATGGATCAAGCCTGAACCAAGGCAGAAGAGGCAAGCCAGCTTGAATCATGAAACAGTGATCCAGGAAGTTTCCAGCTGCCCCTAAATCAATGAAGGCTTGAGTGTGGACAGTATTCTGAAGGAAGGTAAGGGTAACAGGTACCAGGATCCAAGAGGAGTGAGGGGATTTAGTAGAAATCATGCTTAGAGGTACCCCTGTGTTATCCCCTAAGCATTGGCTTTTCCCGGCCGAATGTCACAGTCCTTTAGTTGGTGAGTGTTAGATCCACAATAAAAACATAGTCTCAGTCTCCTTCTTCTTTGTCTTTCGGACTGTGAAAGTTTGAAGGAGGAGAGATCCATGGGTAACTGGAGGTAACTGGAGCTGCTAAAGGAGTAGAGGATGCTGACGGAACTGGATGAACAGGGGGATGGGAAGGGAGCGCCCTCCTTGTTTTGTCTCTCTCGGCTTGTCTCTCCTGAAAGCGAGAGTCCAGACTGATACAAAGCACTATAAAGTCATCCAAAGAAGAAGCAATATCTCGATAGGTGAGTTCATCTTTGCGTTCATGCAGACCCCTCCTAAAGACTGCCTTAAGAGCACTGCCATCCCAAGTAGTTTCAAGTGCCAAGGTGCGAAACTTGATGGCAAACTGTGCCACAGTTCTATTGCCCTGGCGAAGATCCAGAAGAGAATATTCTGCAGCAGAGGTACGGTCAGAAGTCCCAAAAAAAGAAGATAAAGCAGAAATGAAATCATCAGCATCATGCAGGAGTGGAGCATTCTGTTCCAAAAGAGGAGAGATCCATGCTAGGGCCTTGTCTTTCAGCAAGGAAATGATAAAGGTGACCCTTGACTGGTGAGACTGAAAGGTGTGACGATCATTGCGGAAATGCAGCCTGCATTGATTAAGAAAACCCCTGCAATCTGTAGTAACTTCATACTTGTCAGGCAAAGGTATACGGGGTATACTTCCAGAAGCAGAGGAAGAAGTCACAGTACTAGGAGTAGGGACTGGCGGTGAAACAACAGGAGAGGTATTCCTAGATGTAACTAGTAAGGAGAGTTGAGCGGTAATAACCTCCAGCTTGAAATCCATATTCTGCAACTGTGAGGTATGGGTTCCCAACATCTGTCCCTGAAGATAAACAGCTTGTGCCACCTCATCTGGCTCCATGGCCCAAGTATAATGTAATGCTTGTGGGATACTCCTCTATCAGACCGAACTCGGCCAGTAGTCTTGTAATCCCGGCGTCGAGCCAGAATGATAGGGAATATCCCAGAGCAGAGAAAGTTAGTAAGATGAGGAAGGCGGCACTCACCTTAGGCTGGACAGTCTCCAGCGGCAACGGCAGAGTAGTCCAAGGACAAACCAATAGATTGGTCAGGCAGGCAGGGTTTGGCAGAAGCAGTCCAAGGGCACACCACTAGAATGGTCAGGCAGGCAGGATTTGGCAACAGTAAAGCAGTCCAAGGGCACATCACTAGAATGGTCAGGCAGGCAAGATTTGGCAACAGTAAAGCTGTCCAAGGGAACACCACTAGAATGGTCAGGCAGGCAGGATTTGGCAACAGAAAATCAGTCCAGCAATTTAGGGGTTAACAGGCAGAGTAGTCAGGCAAGCAGAGTTTCAGCAGCAGTAAATCGATCCAGCAATTTAAGGGTTAACAGTTAGAATAGTCAGGCAAGAAGAGTTCAGCAACAGTAAAGGCAATCAGAGAATAAACTATCTATCACATCCAGGAGCACACAAGGTAACACCTATACTTGGGCAGTGATAAATCGAGAAGAAGGGATTTAAATAAGCGCAGGATTCGCGCCCAGGCATCAGGACTGGAGAGGAGTGTGCGGCAGTGACATCAGTGCGGCACGCCTCCGGACCCGACACAGCCCCTGGCAACGAGCAGGGAAGGAGACACCGGGCCCCTAGCAATGGCTAGAGCGGCGCGGCGTGACATGGGTGTTCTTAAAAGAACTAAATGCCCTTTTCAGGGCAAGAAAAAGAGCTGAATGCCCTTTTAAGGGCAATGCCCATACAAATGCCCTTTTCAGGGCAATGGGTAGCTTAGGTTTTTGTTAGAGTCAGGTGTTTTTATTTTGGGGGGTTGGTTGGGTGGTGAGTTTTACTGTTGGGGGGTCTTTGTATTTTTTTCAGGTAAAAGAGTTGATTTCTTTAGGGCAATGCCCTACAAAAGGCTCTTTTAAGGGCTATTGGTAGTTTATTGTAGGCTAGGTTTTTTTTTTATAGGGCTATTAGATTAGGTGTAATTGTTTTTATTTTGGATAATTTTGTTTGTTATTTTTCGTAATTTAGTGTTTGTTATTTTTTGTATTTTAGTATTTGTTATTTTTTGTAATTTAGTATTTGTAACTTTTTGTAATTTAGTATTTTTTATTTTTTGTAATTGTATATTATTATTTTTTTAGTAGTGTTAGTTTTTTTTTAATGTGTAATTTAAATTTAATTGAAATAGTTATTTTAATTTTAGTATAATTGTAATGTTAGTTTAATTTATAGTTTAAACTTAGGTTTTTTTAATTTCCCAGGTAAGTTTTTATTTATTTTAAGATAGGTTTCTTGTAACTTTAATTTAAAGTTAGGGGGTTGTTAGGATAGGGGTTAATAGTTTAATTTAGTTTTTTGTGAGGTGGGGGCTGTCGGTTTAGGGGTTAATAGGTTTATTTAGTGGCAGTGATGTGGGAGGCCAGAGGTTAAGGGGTTAATAACTTTATTTAGTGGCGGCGATGTCGGGGAGCGGCGAAATAGGGGTTAATATCTTTATTATAGTGTGTGCGATGTTGAGGTGCGGGGGAATAGAAGTTAATAACTTTATTATAGTTGCAGCGATGTCGGGGAGAATAGGGGATAATAAATTTTATTAGTGGCAGTGATGTTGGGAGCGGCAGATTAGGGGTTAATAACTGTATTTAGGTGTCGGCGATGTCGGGGGCGGCAGATTAGGGGTGTTTAGACTTGGGATTTATGTTAGGATGTTAGGTTTAAACGTAACTTTTTTTCCCCATAGACATCAATGGGGTTGCGTTACGGAGCTTTTCATTCCGCGATCGCAGGTGTTATTTTTTTTTCTAACACTCTCTCCCCATTGATGTCTATGGGGAAAGCGTGGACGAGCATGTCAAAGCAGCACTTGGATTTTGTGCGGCATGGAGCTCATCGTCACTATATCGCACGCACAAGGCATCTTTTCAAAAACTTGTAATGGCAGCGCTATGGAGGATGAAATAACGCAACTTTTGTTGCGTTTGTTTTTCACCCTCTATAGCGCAAAACTTGTAATCTAGGGGCGAGATTACATATACGGCGCAGGCTTCAGCGCAAGCCCGTAATTTTAGGGCTTAATACTTTTATTAGTTCCAATGTAGGTTTGATGGCAGATATAGGGATTTTATATGTGTCGGGTTTATTTTTGGGAGGCCAGTTTAGTTTACGGGAGATTTTATATATTTTATGAAAGAAAAAATGTGGGTTTCATGTCCCTTTAAAAAATTCACAAAACCTGAAAGAAAATCTCAAATAAATAGGAAACATGAATATATATGGTCCTAATATAAAGTCTATACAGTCCAAAATGTTTTTTGTTGAGCAAAAGGCATATGCCTTAGAAATGTACTAGAAAGTAATTAGTAATTGCCAGAAATAAATTTTACTGTATGTCCTACAAATGAATGAATAGTTTGCAGTGTAGTTTGTGGCATGAAACAGAACATAAATATGTCACTACTCACATAATATGTTTTTATAACAGGTCCATGCTAGAACTGTTGTAAAAAAATAAATAAGCACTGCAGACTGAAATGTAATTGAGTGGTTAAAACATTTGATTTCAAGGCCTTGCTTTCATAAGTTCCTTTATATGCTTATGAAAATGTACAACATTTCAGCAACTTTGCTAACTCCAGCAGCATAATGCAGGGAAGGAGGCAGTTCTAGTCAAGCTCCCTTCCTTTCTATATTTTTTCTTCCTCCCCATACAATTGCAGCTGCCCTGTCCCCACCCCATCACATTTCCCCCTTATGTATCACCCCCCTTATCAATAACAAAGAAATACTCTACTTGGAATGAACAGAGCTTAAAGGACCAGTCAACACAGTAGATTTGCATAATCAACAAATGCAATATAACAAGACAATGCAATAGCACTTAGTCTGAACTTCAAATGAGTAGTAGATTATTTTTTTATGACAATTTTAAAAGTTATGTCTTTTTCCACTCCCCCTGTACCATGTGACAGCCATCAGCCAATCACAAATGCATACACGTATCATGTGACAGCCATCAGCAATTCACAAATGCATAAACGCTTATTCTTGCACATGCTCAGTAGGAGCTGGTGACTCAAAAAGTTTAAATATAAAAAGACTGTGCACATTTTGTTAATGGAAGTAAATTGGAAAGTTGTTTAAAATGGTATGCTCTATCTGAATAATGAAAGTTTAACTTTGATTGAGTATCCCTTTAATAGCTTCAAGCTTGCCCTATGGGATGGTACCACCTGAGTCCCATCTTAATTTAGCCCAATTGTGCCTTTCACAGAGGAGAACTTTCCAGCGGTTTATTGTTTTGGTCTCATCCATAATTAGAGTCCAATCTAGAAATAACTGACAATTATTACAGCTAACCTCAGGCATACATTTCAGCCTATATATACAGGTGCAGCCAACCCCAGGCATACATTTCAGCCTATATATACAGGTGCAGCCAACCCCAGGCATACATTTCAGCCTATATATACAGGTGCAGCCAACCCCAGGCATACATTTCAGCCTATATATACAGGTGCAGCTAACCCCAGGCATACATTTCAGCCTATATATACAGGTGCAGCTATATCCCTCTAAGGCACAGGGGGCTAAGGCACAGGGGGCTATTTGGTTGCTCCATCACCCTTAGGGAGACAAAATCCCAAAGGATAATTTACATAATTATAAAGACTAACGCTAAAATATAATGATGAACAATAGTACTTGTTCTTTAAAGTAACAGATCTAATAAACACGTTAGGCTTAATGAGTTAAATCACCAGCTTTCACTAAGATATATCCACTAGACATCACCTAACAATGTCTGGTGGACACCTAACAAGGTCTGATGCGCAAAAAATCATAAAGAAAAGGGTTCCACTGAAAGTATTAGGTTCCCCCCCTACATTTAGAATTTGTATCTGTAGTACACATCTGTTCATTGTAGAATGTTATATTTTTTTAAAGGGATAGAAAAGACAAAATTTAACTTGCATGATTCAGATAGAGCATGTAATTTTAAGACCCTTTTAAATTCACTTCTATTTTCAAATGCGCTTCGTTATCTTGGTATCCCTTGTTGAAAAAGAATACATACATATCAATCTAGTGGGAGCTAGCTGCTGATTGGTGCCTGCATACATTTGTCTCTTGTGATAGGCTAACTAGATGTGTTCAGTTAGCTGCCAGTAGTGCAATGCTGTTCCTTCAGCAAAGGATAACAAGAGAATTAAGCAAATTTGATAATAGATGTAAACTGGAAAGTTGTTTAAACTTGTATCTTCTATCCAAGTCATGAAAGACAATTTTGAGGTTTCCTTTCCCTTTAACCCCTTAACACGTTGTTAAGATATTGTCTATGTACAATATCGCTGGTTTTGCCGCGAGTGGCAAGACTGCACTATTAGACTCTCCATCCCTCCTGCAGGCTTGCTAAAATAGCATAGCCATTCAATGACAAGCAACGTACCCTGTCATTAAGGGGTAAATTTATATAGTTCTCATCTGTTTTTTTAACTTTTTATTGACCCACATTTATGGAATTGCTGATTGCTACTTATCTGCCCTGGCTATGTGGGGGTTAGTTGTTATGTACCTACTTCTTTATATGATGTTCTAAATACCTAAACTGAATGTGACAGTGCCATCAAAAAGATTAACATTTACTTGGGTATTATATTAATATATAAACCTATATTTAAAAAAACAGCAACTAAATACAAGAGTGTAAAATCATCCGGCTAGATTACGAGTTGTGCGTTAGGCTTAAAAAGCAGCGTTGGCCGGTCCCAACGCTGCTTTTTAACGCCCGCTGGTGTTACGAGTCTTGAAGGTACAGGTGTACCACTCACTTTTTTGGCCAGACTCGGAAATACCGCAAATCCACTTACGTAAATTACGTATCCTCTTTTTTCAATGGGACTTGCATAGCGCCGGTATTAGGAGTCTGTGAAAAAGTGAGCGGTAGTCCCTCTCCTGTCAAGACTGGTACCGCATTTTAAAGTCGGTAGTTAAGAGTTTTACACTACAACGCCGTAGCATAAAACTCAACTAAAGTGCTAAAAAGTACACTAACACCCATAAACTACCTATTAACCCCTATTAACCCCTAAACCGAGGCCCTCCCACATCGCAAACATTAGTTAAATGTTATTAACCCCCTAATCTGCCGTCCCTAACATTGCCGACACCTGCCTACATTTATTAACCCCTAATCTGCCGCCCCCAAAGTCGCCGCCATTATACTAAAGTTATTAACCCCTAAATCTAAGTCTAACCCTAACCCTAACCCCCCCTAAATTAAATATAATTTAAATAATTCTAAATAAGATTCCTATCATTAACTAAATAATTCCTATTTAAAACTAAATACTTACCTATAAAATAAACCCTAAGCTAGCTACACTATAACTAATAGTTACATTGTAGCTAGCTTAGGGTTTATTTTTATTTTACAGGCAAGTTTGTATTTATTTTAGCTAGGTAGAATAGTTACTAAATAGTTATTAACTATTTAATAACTACCTAGCTAAAATAATTCAATGGGACTTGCATAGCGCCGGTATTACGAGTCTGTGAAAAAGTGATTAGGGGTTAATAAATGTAATGTAAGTGTCGGTGATGTTGGGGGAAGCAGATTAGGGGTTCATAAGTATAATGTAGGTGGCGGCGGTGTCCGGATCGGCAGATTAAGGGTTAATAATATAATGTAGGTTGCGGCGATGTCGGGGGCAGCAGATTAGGGGTTAATAATTGTAAGATTAGGGGTGTTTAGACTCGGGGTTCATGTTAGGGTGTTAGGTGTAGACATAAAATGTATTTCCCCATAGAAATAAATGGGGCTGCGTTAAGGAGCTTTATGCTGCTTTTTGGCAGGTGTTTTTTTTCAGCCGACTCTCCCCGTTGATTCCTATGGGGAAATCGTGCACGAGCACGTTACACCAGCTCACCGCTAACATAAGCAGCGCTGGTATTGGAGTGCGGTAAGGAGCAAAATTTTGCTCAACGCTCACTTCTTGTCTGGGTTGTAAAAACCCGTAATACCAGTGCTGTCTTTAAGTGAGCGGTGAGCATAAACTGCTCGTTAGCACCGCACAGCCTCTAACGCAAAACTCGTAATCTAGGTGATCATTATTCACATGAGCTTTCACTGCTTGTCTAATTATATTTACATAAAGCCATCAGTAAATGCAGGCTAAACATATCCAGCTAATTTAATTTCCCAGATTGTAGATTGGGCAGCTGATGTTTAGTTGACAAAGCACACAACAAAATAGTTATGTAATAAATACACTTTCAGTGTATTGATATACACATCAAAGATCATATGTTGCTTTTCTGAAACTGGCTTGCTCTCACAATGTGTCCTTCAGGTATATCAGAACACTTCACATATCTATATTGCTGCTCACCCACACACTTGACATAGCTGGCTCATTATGGAAAGTCCCAGGAACAAAGCCATGTGTGTGCTGGGAAAGACTTTTGTAATAACTTGTCTGGGTATCTTTAGCAGACAAGATTAAATTAATTACTGTATATATGCACAGGTAAATACTAACTGAGCAACAGATCAACCACAACCGAGAAATCTGCCCATTATTTAAGGAACAGTAAATTCCTTGGTTATTACAGTTCTATTCGATTAATATCCAAGATAAGTCTGAATGTTATTAGAACAGATTAAAATACTGTTTATTATAATTGGTTTTCAATTTTTAAATCCACCACATTCCTTATTTGTAGGAATGTGCCTCAGAGCTGTATTGGGAAATCAGAGCAGCCCGGGAAATGTTTGAAGACTGGCCCCTCTATGTCTAAATATCTATATGTGTATGTATGTGTGTGTGTATATATATATATATATATATATAAAGATAAGTATATATGTCCCCACACTACCAAACAATCAATGTACCAAAAGTAAATACTTATGCAAACGTATATATATGCTAAAGTGATAACAACAATTTAATGTACATCAAATGGGAATACATCAAAAAGACAATACATATGCAGTGCATAATTCTTCAAAGATACAGACACACAGTAGAAAACAGTAAAAAAACAATAATACTGGGTGTCCCCAGTAGTAGAATATAGACGACAGACCAAGACTTGTGATGGGCCAGACACTCTGGCTGAAATGTTCAGTGTTTAGACAACATATGTCTTAGAGATATATGAAAGCTGTGGGCTTGGATGCAAATGCCGCAGGGTTATATGCAAGCGGTGCGGGATGCAAAAGCTTTTAAGTAATATGTTAAAGCAGTTCAAAAGAGAATACACAGAGGGGGGAAGAGCAACAGGAAATAGCATGTAAACAAGACACAGCATAATATAGTGGATAATCTAGTGATCAACATATCTTCAGTTTCTTTAGATGTAACTACAACTTCTGTGTTACAGAAGGGCTTATCCTTCATTACCACAGTTACCCCTAATTTTTGCCAGATTGAAGCTGATCTTCAGAGATTTTGCCACTCATTCACAAACAAGTAGACATGAGGATTTTGTTGACACTATGGGGCCTATTTATTATTGTGCGAGCAGACATGATCCGATATTGTGGATCATGTCCGCTGAACATCGATAAATGCCGACAGCATACGCTGTAGGCATTTATCATTGCACCAGTGAACTGCTGGTGCAATGCCACCCCCTGCAGATTTGCGGCCGCTAGCACGGGGTGTCAATCAACCCGATCGCATTCGATCGGGTTGATTTCTGTCCGCCGCCTCAGAGCAGGCGGACAGGTAATGGAGCAGCGGTCTTTAGACTCCTGCTTCATAACTTCTGTTTCTGGCGAGCTTGATAAATATGCCCCCATGAGCGAATTTTACACCCAGGTACAAACACTTAAATCTAAAAGTACTGCTCATGCACCACTAACCAACAACATTGTTGAATCCTTCATTATATTGATGAAAAGAGATTTTGAAAAAATGAAAAAGAAGGGGGTGAAGTTGGGCATACCTAATCTTGGAATGGCAGAAAGGAAGGCTCTTGACACGCTTAAATCGAGAACGGACTTTGTCATCAAGCCTGTGGACAAGGGCGGGGCTATGGTCATCATGGATAAATCCCTATATATGGAGGAAATATATAATCAACTGGGGGTGGAGGGTAACTACTCTAAATTGAAATTTAACCCCACTGCAAAATTTCAGACCTACATATAAAAGGTCATTGATGCAGCTCTGGAAAATTGCATTATAACAAAAAAACAAGCAGATTTTTTGATCCAACAATACCCGGTGATACCAGTTATTTACTGTTTACCTAAAGTGCACAAAAGCCTCAACAATCCCCCCGGGAGGCCGATAGTGGCTAGCACTAATTCAATTTTCCCACCACTCTTAATCTTTCTAGACAAATTATTGCGTCCCATGTTGGAGTATGTCCCTTCATATTTGGAAGATACTTCCGATTTTTACGTAATATTAAGAATTTACAGATCAGTGATGATTCAATTTTAGTGACTTTAAACATCAAAAGTCTATATACATCCATACCCCATTAAGAAGGCCTTAAATGTATTGGTGATCAACTTAATGCCATGAAGCTTTATTCCCCTAGGGAACAGATGTTCATTATGGACCTTCTGGAAATAGTGTTGACTAGGAATTACTTCCTCTTTGAGGATTCATTTTACTCACATACAAAGGGCACGGCAATGGGGGAGAATATTGCCCCCACGTATGCAACTCTTTTTGTACTTGAATTCAAACAAAAAATTCTATATATCCATGGTAACTTTAAGAAACATTGTAAATTTTGGAAAAGATACATCAAAGACATCTTTATGATCTGGGCCGGTGATGTCAATTCTTTGCTAGAGTTCTTTGAAGAACTCAATAAATTTGACTTTAATCTCCAATTTACCATGGAGTATGATCATAATACTCAAAATTTCCTTGATAATACAATAACAAGAGTGGCTAATTCCTTGTCAACAGATGTGTACAGAAAGAAGACTAATAGGAATAATCTTCTGGAATTTACCAGTTTCCACCCTCCACAGACTCTAAAGAGCCTTCCTTTCAGCCAACTTCTGAGAGCAAAAAGAATCATTAATGACAAGTCATGATTGAATCAACAATTCAATGACTTTTTCAGTAGGTTTGAGAGTAGAGGTTATCCAATCGATATATTGGAAACCCATAAGACAAAAGTTGATCAGATCCCCCGTGAGCAACTTATTCACAAAAAAAACAGACTTTAAATGACAGAATTCCATTTGTTGTACCATACGGGTATCATATAAAACCACTGAAAATAATTTTCAAAAAACACTGGACATTGTTATCAGAAGATAGGACACTAGCTACTACTTTTAGAGATTTTCCTTTGTTTTCATATAAAAGAAATCGTAATTTGAGGGACACTCTGGTTAAAGCCGATGTGGGCTTGAGCAAAGATAAAATTACTCAGGATAGTCCTGTGATACCTAATAGTACATTTCCCTGTAATAATTGTGCACTATGCAATTTGATCCAAATGGGTAATACTGTCACCCACCCTAGATCTGGGAAACATTTACCCATTAGAGGTCATTTAACATGTTAGTCACAATTTGTTGTTTATGTAATCAAATGCCCATGTGGCATAAAAGATAGGATAAGACAACGTAAAACAGCGATAGGTAAATTAGATCCGTCTGCCCCAGTAGCTCACCATTTCACATTGCATGGACACAACAAAAGTCAATTGAAATTTCAGGTAGTGGACGGTGTGGGTCCCTTGAGAAGAGGAGGTAACAGGCAGAAATTGCTCTTTGAAAAAGAAGCATTATGGATCCAAAAGTTGGACTCCATGTTCCCCTATGGTCTTAATAGGGAGATTACATGGGGGACCTTTATATAAAGACTGTGATTCTACTGATTTATTCAGGTGTAAATTCCTCATTTTATATACCACACAAAACTTTTCCCCATTTTTCCCCTATTTGAGACTAATTGAAAATATTTTACTACTATTGTTATTTTTATCTTTTTTCATAGTTATATAAGATTCTATGACATAGGTATTTATTCTACTCCCAGATTAGGATTCCACCTTTCGTGGAGATTATTGGTGTCTATACTCTGTTTCCTCTATATATATACCTATGTGCATCATTTTCTTATCATGATTATGTTTTCTACTGTGTATTATTTTATTATGTTTTATTTATACATGACTTGCTCTTTTGTATATAGAAGTCCATACATTAGTTATACCATAGCTCTAAAAAGGTGTTTGCTTATAAGTGAATAGATGCATTATTACGGATCACTTGTCTGGCTAGTATCATGTTAGCAATACCTTACAGTCTCAAGAGGAGGTTTAGCCACTAGATGGTATACACAATCTCATAAGATTTGCTTTAAATAGAGGACAGACGTCCTGGATTAACAGGCCAAGTTGAAGGGTGGAGACATCAGATTGAGCCGATGCAAGTGGGACCGTTGAAACCGCTGGAGTATCTCTGGGTGACCTTGTATGGGAAGCAGTGTTTTTCATCATTGAAGTGTACCCTTTACTGTCTGGATGGCATAACGCAGTGGTGAGGTGGATCATCCGTACACAAATCCCGGAGGACTGGGTGAGATCGCTCATTGAGCGGAACTTCATATTGCTGCTACTTTTCTACTGGCAGACTTTGGTCCTTAAGTGCCGGTATTAGTTCTTACACCTTGCACATGATAGTTATGCTGAGGACATCGGTACCTACATTTATCTTACGCTGCTAACAAGGCAACCCCCTTGCATGAACTGCTTTAACATATTACTTAAAAGCTTTTGCATCCCGCACCGCTTGCGTATAACCCTGCTGTATTTGCATCCAAGCCCACAGCTTTCATATATCTCTAAGACATATGTTGTCTAAACACTAAACATTTCAACCAGAGGGTCCGGCCCATTACAAGTCTTGGTCTGACATCTATATCCTATATTCTACTACTGGGGATGCCCAGTATTATTGTTTTTTTACTGTTTTTTACTGTGTGTCTGCATCTTTGAAGAATTATGCACTGCATATGTATTGTCTTTTTGATGTATTCCCATTTGAAGTACATTAAATTGTTGTTATCACTTTAGCATATATACGTTTGCATAAGTATTTATTTTTGGTACTGTGGGGACATATATATTTATCTTCATTATTACCCTGAGGTGTCTATACTGGAGTACACCTTAGTCTCGAGCATTACTATACTCATTAATTAAAACTCTCAATTGGTTTATACTCATTAGTTGGTGCTTATCCATAATTTTATGTATATACTGTATATATATATATATATATATATATATATATATATATATATATATATATATACAGTATATATATATATATACATAATTTTATGTATATATGTGTGTGTGTGTGTGTACATATGTATTAAGACATATATTCACATATAAACCTATAAATATATAAATCCACTGGAGTGTTGTTTTTTTTCCCTTTTCAGAATATTCTGCTTTTTGCACGCATAGGGTTAGCGATGCACAAAAAAAGCCTCTGTCTAGCAAAGTTAACGCGGGAGCAGGAGCGCAAAGTACCGATGCACTTGTAATCTAGCCCGGAGTATTTTATATCACAATCTCCAAGTATTTACTTTCCCTTAAAGGCACATTTGATTCTGGATGAGAGAAACAATGGCATAGAGAATGAATATTTGAAAACATATCCAGGGATATTTTACTACAAAGCAATCAAGTCAGCAGGTAGTTCTGAACCCACACCCACTAATAGTTTTTATATAGGTTTCCATATATTCAACCCAAAAACCCAAGTACATTGTAAACAAAAAGCAGTAAATGTGAAATATTGCATTATTCTGCTTTTCTTATGTAAAGTCTGAGATACTCAGATTCCTCAATATGCAAATAAAAATATTATACATAAGGCTAGCAAAGACCTTACATCTGATTCACATATTCTGACATCAATGACTTGTTCCAATGTGGGACACACTCCTGGGACAATTATACCTCGGGAAAATGAATCCAAACACTGGGACTGTCCCAGGAAAATTGTTATAGTTGAGTAAGTGCAGTACATTGTCTA
Organism: Bombina bombina; assembly: GCF_027579735.1. Taxonomy (NCBI): domain Eukaryota; kingdom Metazoa; phylum Chordata; class Amphibia; order Anura; family Bombinatoridae; genus Bombina; species Bombina bombina. The sequence goes on from NC_069504.1 coordinate 751,066,438, forward strand.
AATGGTGACCAGTTTTGCAGCAAAACATTGTTTAAAACGCTTTTTTTGACATATATGTAGAATGGAAATAGAATTAGGTTTAAAAATAAATAAATACAATAGACAAGTGAGAAATGAGCGAAAAAGTTATACCAATTTTCATAATATGCAGATGTAGTTGGCCCTTTGGGGGAATTCTCTATTTTATCTTTGCTTAGTACTTGTATGCAATCAGAGTTCCAACTGGAAATCTATTTTTATCACAACTCATAAGCTATGGAATCTGCCAGTACTTTACAAATAATTGATCATAAGGAAAAATCGTGCTTATTAACCTTAGTTCAAAATAGGGACAGTAAAATAAAAACTAAACTTATGATTTTGGTTGAGTATGCAATTTTAAACAACTTTCCAATTTACTATTATCATATTGTTCTCTTTGTATCCTTTAGTGAAAAGCTACCTATGTAAACTCAGGACTAGAATGCTCTACTGGTATCTAGCTGTTGATTGGTGGCTGCACATACTGTATATACCTCTTGTGAAGTTGCCAACATTTGAAAAAAAAATCCAGGGACACTTTGGAGCATAACCACGCCCTTTTATGGATGGCATAGCCCCGCCCACTCCAATCCATCCCAAAACAAGTACGGAAAATACTAGTAATTTAGCCATACTGATTGTTTAAAATGAAAAAAGAGTCTGTCAAAAGAACTGAGGTAAGAGGGCAGTCTGCAGAGGCTTAGATACAAGGTAATCACAGAGGTAAAATGTATATTAGTATAGCCATGTTGGTTATGCAAAACTGAGGAATGGGTAATAAAGGGGATTATCTATCTTTTTAAACAATAAAAAAATTGGTGTAGACTGTCCATTTAAATAATCAAGCTCCTTTTCCTTATCCCCTCCCTTACTCTCAAGAACACAACTGACATAGGAAGAATACCTTTACAGCAAGTACCAAAATAAGCAAGCAAGGGTTACACTATTAACCCTTCAGCATCCAAGGAGGATGGGCGGTAAATACAGGTCACTACAGGAAGCAGAAGAGGACAGGGAACCTTCAGAGACATTTTATAATCCCATAAGACCTCCCCTTTAACTGCAACATTGTTACACTCTCCTTACCTTTTCACTCAGGCATTAACCCTTAGGGCAATCCCAGCCTATTGGGCTCTAAACTAACATTTTTATTTAGACAATAAGCCTATAGTAAGAAAAGTCTCTGTTGCTGTTCATTAATGTATATGTGTGTTCCTCATTGTTAACCACATTGCTTTATATATTCTTATGCACACAATATTATGTTCCCTTATTTTTAGCCACACATTGCTGCTAAACCTTTTTCACACCTTGTGCTAAGCTGATTCTATTCTTTTTTTTTTTTTTTTTTTTTTTATTGTGATTAAATTTTAACCTTTTAGCACCGTTATGGTGTTGTATTCCTGTACAAACAGCGCTGGGCTTTAGCGTCGTTAAGACAGAATACAACGTCATAGCCATTTGGCTGTCCTGAAGCCAAAGGCGCTTCCTGGAACTGATTGTGGTCTGGAGGGCGTGCCTAGCATCATAGGGATGCCCCCCTGACCCGATCCCATAATTAAAATCTCGCAATCGCATGCACGATCGCAGGTTTTCAATTTGTCTACATCTGAACTTTGTTCCGATTTAGACATTATGACCCTGTCATGAAAGGGTTAACACTTTTCTGTTGTGTCATATTTGACATCACAACACGTTTGTAGTGACATCACTGGCACTCCCACTAAGCCACCAGCGATTACTGACATGTAGTGAAGGGCACTGCTGTAAACTGGCTTGGATTGTCCATACCCCATGGTTCATCTTTTGCACAAAGGCCACAATGCCACCATATGCTTCAAAGCAATTAATAGGACACTTTGTTTTTTATACGCTTTCTGTATCAGAATGATCAATTAATGCTTTTATCTAGTATATGAGGGGGCCTATCTATCAAGCTCCGTACAGAGCTTGACGGCCTGTGTTTCTGGCGAGCCTGCAGGCTCGCCAGAAACACCAGTTATGAAGCAGCGGTCTAAAGACCGCTGCTCCATAACCCTGTCCGCCTACTCTGATGAGGCGGACAGGAATCGCCGGAATTCAACCCGATCGAGTACGATGCTGGCGGCCAATTGGCTGTGAGTCTGCAGGGGGCGGCGTTGCACCAGCAGCTCCCAAGAACTGCTGGTGCAATGCTGAATACGGAGAGCGTATTGCTCTTCGCATTCAGCGATGTCTGTCGGACCTGATCCGCACTGTCGGATCAGGTCCGACAGACATATGATAAATAGGCCTCATAGAATGGAATAAAAAGAAAATAATATAGAAAAAGAATGAAGAAAATCAGTCTTACCCCTTTATTTGTTTTGTATTAGTGACCTTTTCAGCTTTCAGGTTCATGTTGGTTTTCTTATTTTAAACTTTATATAGGGAAATTGCTTTATTCTGAGAGATTTTATTTTTGGTTTATAAAAAATAGATTTCTATATTTTTTATTGTTTCTAAAAAGTACTATTGGTTATTTTTGGAGCATTTTTTCCCTATGAATATCTGTTTATAATAGGTGATTTTTAGATTATCGTTTTTTATTTAAAAATCTTGTCCTGAATTTAATAATAAATTTAGGTTTCTTATATTTTAACTTTTCAATGGGATTTTATACAATAATTTTTCCCTGCTTCAACAATTTATTTATGATATATAATACAGTTGTTCAGCCTATTGACCTTCTAGTGCTTGTCACCTGGACACCCATATCCTTAGACTGAATGACGCTTGCATATATACCAATTTGTTAAAAAATATATATATCAGGACTAGGTGGTAAGGAGGGAGGTTTCGGTAGTCCTAGGACTGTAGCTTTTAGGGTAGGTCTTAGTGTACATGGCTGTTCTGTGTGTCTGGATAATTTGGGGGATATATTTATAAAGAAATGTATATATATATATATATATATATATATATATATATATATATATATATATATATATATATATAAAACCAATCCAAAGATGCAGGCACTCACTGGGCTTTTTTTTATAAAAAATACATTTTATTGATTCAGTTTAAAATCCAGACATAACATTTCGGCACATTACTGTGCCTTTGTCAAATGTCAAAAAATCGAAACGAAAAGTACACCAAAGCACCTAAAACTAATAACAAACAATTAAAAACACACTCCTTATATACAACTATAGTTACCGCCATCTACCCGCTCGTGTCTCTCAGACACGCATCACTGACGTCACACTGGCACGCCAACGTACCTAACGTGATGACGTAAGTTCCGACGCTGTCATAGCAACGTCCATAGACAATATGACAGCGTCGGAACTTACGTCATAGTTGTATATAAGGAGTGTGTTTTAATTGTTTGTTATTAGTTTTAGGTGCTTTGGTGTACTTGTCTTTTTGATTTTTTGACATTTGACAATGGCACAGTAATGTGCCGAAACGTTATGTCTGGATTTTAAACTGAATCAATAAAATGTATTTTTTATAAAAAAAGCCCAGTGAGTGCCTGCATCTTTGGATTGGTTGGATACTTGTACAGCAGTGCACCGTGGCATTATCGCTTGTGGGTAAGATTGTGCTGTCCTTTTTGGACTTTGTATGTATATATATATGAATGAAGACAAGCTCTGATCAAGCCAATTCATTCATATAGCCAGTTAATACACAAATCATTAATATACTTTGAATGTGCAGAGGTTTTTCCCAAATTCTATCAGTTCTAGATCTTCCAACCAATTATGAACTCATTTTTGAGTATACAGGCCATAAACCAAGAGACTTCTCTAATACCATAGGGTTATTGGGGTATTTTCCTTATATTTTAGTTATACTATTTGTTTTAGTTGTTTAGAAAGACTAGCCATAGCAAGACATAAAAGAGCTGGATACAGGCTCCAAATTCCATTAATTAATCAATCAACTGAGCTTACTTATCAAGTTAGATTGTGATGTTTCCACAAGACCTTGAATAATAATATAAAATATTAAAGTGATTGTAAAGTTTAATGAATAAGTGCCCGGTATATATATCTTAAAAACAAGGGCACTTTAATTAATTAAACTTTACACAGACGCTTCTTTTTTAAAATAATTAACATTGCATTATGGAAAACAGACCGGCGATCTCTGCATCTCCAAGTGTATTTAGCATATCGATGACAAATCTGGCTTCTTCCAATCATTGCGTGACCCATGAGCTGGATGCCAAAGGGGGCACACAATGATTGGAGGACGCTGGATTCATCATCGATATGCTAACTACACCAGGAGATGCGGGCGGAGGATCGCTGGTCTGTTTTCCATAATGCAATAGTAAGCGTTTTAAAATAGCATCGTCTTTGTAAAGTATAGTGAATTAAAGTTTTTAAGATTATTTTTAGATTCCGGGAATTTATTCATTAAAATTTACAATCACTTTAAAGGGACTGTCAAGTAAAAAAAAAACTTTCATGATTTAAATAGGGAATGTAATTTTAAACAGCTTTCCAATTTACTTTTTTCACCAATTTTGCTTTGTTCTCTTGGTATTCTTAGTTGAAAGCTAAACCTAGGAGGTTCATATGCTAAATTCTTAGATCTCGAAGACTGCCTCTAATCTGAATGCATTTTGACCACTAGAGGGCATTAGTTCATGTGTTTCATATAGATAACATGGAGCTCATGCACATGAAGTGAGCACTGATTGGCTAAAATGCAAGTCTGTCAAAAGAACTGAAATAAAGGGGCAGTTTGCAGAGGCATAGATGCAATGTAATTAGAGTGGTAAAAAGTGTATTTCTATAACAGTGTTGGTTATGCAAAACTGGGAAATTGGTAATAAAGGGATTATCTTTCTTTTTAAACAATAAAAATTCTGGTGTTGACTGTCCCTTTAAGTTCTAATAATCATTTTCTATTGCAGAACTTTTATGTTAGTTTGAATGAAATTCTAGGCATAACCTCAGGAATAATATATGATTTCCTTTATCCTCTGTTATCTTAGTTCAACTATTTATTCCCTACTGACAAATACAAAAATATAATACCAGGAATTATTCATCATTTCTATTACTAACAGTTCTAATTTATTATTATAAAGCTAACACCAGGGGTCAAGTCCTACAAAAAAAGTGTGGGAACTCACCAAGACTCCACCCCCCCTCACAATTAATATTGTTTTATATTTATACACACACACTATATTTATATGTATATAATCTATACAATTTTGAAAGCAAATTAAATCCAATTAAGGGTTTAATGGTTGGCTTTAGGCCTGAGACTCCTCCTCTGTCACAGATTCTCAATCACTTAAGGTGCAATGGTCCTATTTCTGCTGATGGGAGCTAGATAACCCCAGAGCAAGACACACAGAAATGTAAATGCCATGTGTTCCACAAAGTGCGAGGTGATCACACAGTAGGACTGCTGACAGGCTTGCATTTAGTGTATTGTAGGAAGTGTTGCTGCCCATTACTAGAGAATCTCAGTATCCCTCTAACCAGATTGTGCTCCAGCTCCTCACACCAGCAGTGTTTACTGAAGCGTTTCTGTTCTCTGTCCAAAGGGAACTTAGTTCCTCCTGCAAAAATAGTGCAGGAACTCCATTCCCATGTGTTCCCGCTCGACTTGACCCCTTGCTAACACTAAATATCCTTTCTCTTCCCATTTTTTCCATATGAAATGATCTGCAGCATTGAATTGTTTACCAAAGAATTCCTAGCATACCATACATATCTTGCATGGTGACTCATATAGTATTGGAATTGCCGGTTTACAAAACAGATCTATACTCCCTTAAATTCATTGTCTAAACCAGTATATAAATCAACATTCTTCAGTGGAGAAGATTGAATTTTCGTAATATTCCAACTACTTTGCTATCTATAACTGCATTCCAATCCATAATAGTATGAGAAGTCCCCAGCAAAGACATTTCCCATTATTCAATAAAACTTGTTTGTGAATTTAAATATTTTGCTGAAAAACGTTGTGACGATGTCATGACTCAAAAATTGCAGAAATCATAAAGATTTCTACCCGTCCGTTATAATATCTATCTAATAGTTACAAGTTGCTGACCATTATAATCAAAGAAGCAGCATTTACCTTATAGAACAAGTTTCACTGAGACGGATACTGGCATAACAAAAAAGCCTTATAAGTTTACAAAATAGCTGTGATGTGAAGCGCTAGACTTTCCCCAACTAGCCAATCTAATTTTACTACCTCCTTCCTAGGTAGTTATATGTCAAAGATAAAAAAGTTTTTTTTTTGTTTAGATGGCGCTAAGAAGCTGTGGGTTCATAAAAATAACTCTCTATTATAATTTAAGATAGGTCCTAATTTTAGTGTGATCCTATCCCCTTACAGATCAATCAATTTAATTTGTAAGCCTCTGATACACGGGTGCAGATTGAAAAAATATTTATACAACACAAAATTGATATAATAAATACTTTATTACTCAAATCACTCCAAACTAAAATTAATTTGAGTGTCTATAAACTCATTATTTACTTTAAAATTCAATTAATTCGTTTTGGCACTAAATTCATTCACCACTCATACATACTAGAATTAAAAATCTTTAAACTTTAATATATGGTAATAATAAAAAAATATTAGAACTCCTTCACCAATCTTCTATACAATAATGCTTGAAATCTTGACTAAAACTTCTAAACTGAAACCTTCAAATTCAGTTTCTCTTGATAATCCCCTTTAATTAGCAGTAGGACCTTGCAACAAATTAACACCAATATAATACTGGACAGTTAAAAAAGCTCCTAACAATTGCCTGCAGATATTACGACTTTGGCAATTTCAGCTTATTTGCTTTATATTGGATATCAAACACAATGTTGACAGCAATTTTATATCCTTGATGTTCACTCCAGATTATACCGTATCCACCTTTTTGTCCTAATTGACTACACCTTTACAGTCACTTTAAGAGGGATAATGCCTTGGTATCAAATATTTACTTCTAATGGAGCATGTCAATAACAGTCACTTTAAGATCAGAGCATTCCAAATGATTAAATGTCTGTGGCTTTATCCGATACTCCTTGCTGTTATGAGAGATAAGCAACTCAAGTTCAATCAACAATTTCCGAAACCAGGTCGGAATATTCCTCGCTGTTATGGGAGGTAAGTAACTAAAGTTCAATGAACAATTTCCGAAACCAGGTCGGTCTCTTACCTCTCCGTGTGCACTGCAGGGATTTCCGAGCTGTCACTTATTCACGCTCTCACCTGCTCTTCCTGGTGGTCCCGTCTGGCTGTGTCTCTCCGGCTCTAACACGCTTCTCACTGCGCGTCATACGTCACCGGGTCCTTCTTACAGCTGTTTTCACTTGCGCAAGACTTCGGTCCATTGTTTTCTTGTTACAGCCTATCCAGAAGTCGTTACCTCTGCACTTTAGTACTGAATACGCAGAGCCCCAACTTCTTCTCTTTACTCAGGATTTAAAGGATTTTCCAAGTCCTCACAATTTTAGAAGTGTATACAGTCCCCTTCTATGCGTTTCACCCCTATAGGTTGGGGATTTTTCAAGATACTGTATACTCGTAATGCTCGTCTTAAATGTCCCAAGGTTACCTGCCTTATAAACATTACAAAATTATTATTTTTTAAAACAAACAAAAAAAAGCCTCCCTCTATAACATATGCAAAACAGGGAAGCAAAAGAAAGATAAATATGAGACAACCCCATCAACTCTGCAATAGTGAGAGGCTTCTCAGGGGCAATAGATTCTTCAAACATTCTGTGTGTTAAAACATCAGACCCTCATTTTGTGAGGTGACCTTTTCTTACCCAGCTCGACTAGTGTTCTATAACAAAACAGTCAAGCAAATATTCTACATTTACATTTACCATTTTTTTCAGGGACTTTTAAAAAGTTTTAATTGTTTTAACCTCTTATAAATAAGTTTTCATTTCATGTGCAAGATGTCATGTATTAGATGCTTTATTCAACTATTGAACATGGTCTTGTGTTTCCAACGAAGCCCCGTTGTAACTTCATCTATAAATCTAGCGTCAGTTGCAACTGTAAAACGTTCTGATTGGTTGTTTTAGTTGATGATTGGTTAGAATATGGTTCACATAGGAGTAAATATTCATTGCATTTTGAAAGATATATACATATATATATATATATATATATATATATATATATATATATATTCATTTAGGTATATAGATACAAATATATATTTCTTTCATGTAATTAGCAAGAGTCCATGAGCTAGTGACATATGGGATATACATTCCTACCAGGAGGGGCAAAGTTTCCCAAACCTCAAAATGCCTATAAATACACCCCTCACCACACCCACAAATCAGTTTTACAAACTTTGCCTCCTATGGAGGTGGTGAAGTAAGTTTGTGCTAGATTCTACGTTGATATGCGCTCCGCAGCAGGTTGGAGCCCGGTTTTCCTCTCAGCGTGCAGTGAATGTCAGAGGGATGTGAGGAGAGTATTGCCTATTTGAATGCAGTGATCTCCTTCTACGGGGTCTATTTCATAGGTTCTCTGTTATCGGTCGTAGAGATTCATCTCTTACCTCCCTTTTCAGATCGACGATATACTCTTATATATACCATTTCCTCTACTGATTCTCGTTTCAGTACTGGTTTGGCTTTCTACTACATGTAGATGAGTGTCCTGGGGTAAGTAAGTCTTATTTTCTGTGACACTCTAAGCTATGGTTGGGCACTTTTATATAAAGTTCTAAATATATGTATTCAAACATTTATTTGCCTTGACTCAGGATGTTCAACGTTCCTTATTTCAGACAGTCAGTTTCATATTTGGGATAATGCATATGAATAAATCATTTTTTTCTTACCTTAAAAATTTGACTTTTCCCTGTGGGCTGTTAGGCTCGCGGGGGCTGAAAATGCTTCATTTTATTGCGTCATTCTTGGCGCGGACTTTTTTGGCGCAAATTTTTTTTTCTGTTTCCGGCGTCATACGTGTCGCCGGAAGTTGCGTCATTTTTGACGTTCTTTTGCGCCAAAAGTGTCGGCGTTCCGGATGTGGCGTCATTTTTGGCGCCAAAAGCATTTAGGCGCCAAATAATGTGGGCGTCTTTTTTGGCGCTAAAAAATATGGGCGTCACTATTGTCTCCACATTATTTAAGTCTCATTATTTTGTGCTTCTGGTTGCTAGAAGCTTATTCACTGGCATTTTTTTCCCATTCCTGAAACTGTCATTTAAGGAATTTGATCAATTTTGCTTTATATGTTGTTTTTTCTATTACATATTGCAAGATGTCCCACATTGAAGCTGAGTCAGAAGATACTTCTGGAAAATCGCTGCCTGGTGCTGGAGCTACCAAAGCTAAGTGTATCTGCTGTAAACTTTTGGTATCTGTTCCTCCAGCTGTTGTTTGTACTGTTTGTCATGACAAACTTGCTAATGCAGATAATATTTCCTTTAGTACTGTTACATTTCCTGTTGCTGTTCCGTCAACATCTAATATTCAGAGTGTTCCTGATAACATAAGAGATTTTGTTTCTAAATCCATTAAGAAGGCTATGTCTGTTATTCCTCCTTCTAGTAAACGTAAAAAGTCTTTTAAAACTTCTCATTTTTCAGATGAATTTTTAAATGAACATCATCATTCTGATACTGATATTGGTTCTTCTGATTCAGAGGATTCTGTCTCAGAGGTTGATCCTGATAAATCTTCATATTTATTTAAAATGGAATTTATTCGTTCTTTACTTAAAGAAGTCCTAATTGCATTAGAAATTGAGGATTCTAGTCCTCTTGATACTAAATCTAAACGTTTAGATAAGGTTTTTAAATCTCCTGTAGTTATTCCAGAAGTATTTCCTGTCCCTGGTGCTATTTCTGAAGTAATTTCCAGGGAATGGAATAATTTGGGTAATTCTTTTACTCCTTCTAAACGTTTTAAGCAATTATATCCTGTGCCATCTGACAGATTAGAATTTTGGGACAAAATCCCTAAGGTTGATGGGGCTGTCTCTACTCTTGCTAAGCGTACTACTATTCCTACGGCAGATGGTACTTCCTTTAAGGATCCTTTAGATAGGAAAATTGAATCCTTTCTAAGAAAAGCTTACTTGTGTTCAGGTAATCTTCTTAGACCTGCTATATCTTTAGCGGATGTTGCTGCAGCTTCAACTTTTTGGTTAGAAGCTTTAGCGCAACAAGTAACAGATCATAATTCTCATAGCATTATTATTCTTCTACAACATGCTAATAATTTTATTTGTGATGCCATCTTTGATATCATTAGAGTTGATGTCAGGTATATGTCTCTAGCTATCTTAGCTAGAAGAGCTTTATGGCTTAAAACTTGGAATGCTGATATGTCTTCTAAGTCTACTCTGCTTTCCCTTTCTTTCCAGGGTAATAAATTATTTGGTTCTCAGTTGGATTCTATTATCTCAACTGTTACTGGAGGGAAAGGAACTTTTTTACCACAATCTAAAGGTAAATTTAGGTCTAATAATCGTTTTCGTTCCTTTCGTCACAACAAGGAACAAAAGCCTGATCCTTCATCCTCAGGAGCGGTATCAGTTTGGAAACCATCTCCAGTCTGGAATAAATCCAAGCCTTTTAGAAAACCAAAGCCAGCTCCCAAGTCCACATGAAGGTGCGGCCCTCATTCCAGCTCAGCTGGTAGGGGGCAGATTACGTTTTTTCAAAGAAATTTGGTTCAATTCCGTTCACAATCTCTGGATTCAGAACATTGTTTCAAAAGGGTACAGAATTGGCTTCAAGATAAGGCCTCCTGCAAAGAGATTTTTTCTTTCCCGTGTCCCAGTAAACCTAGCGAAGGCTCAAGCATTTCTGAAATGTGTTTCAGATCTAGAGTTGGCTGGAGTAATTATGCCAGTTCCAGTTCTGGAACAGGGGCTGGGGTTTTATTCAAATCTCTTCATTGTACCAATGAAGGAGATAGATTCAGTGTCCATGACTCTGTCACTAACGGACAAGAGACGTCTAAAATTGATATCAGCTTGTCGAAACCTTCAGTCACAATCATTCCCTTCGGTAGCTTTATGCATGGAAATTCTAGGTCTTATGACTGCAGCATCGGACGCGATCCCCTTTGCTCGTTTTCACATGCGACCTCTTCAGCTCTGTATGCTGAACCAGTGGTGCAGGGATTACACAAAGATATCTCAATTAATATCTTTAACACCGATTGTACGACACTCTCTGATGTGGTGGACAGATCACCATCGTTTAGTTCAGGGGGCTTCTTTTGTTCTTCCGACCTGGACTGTAATTTCAACAGATGCAAGTCTGACAGGTTGGGGAGCTGTTTGGGGGTCTCTGACAGCACAAGGGGTTTGGGAATCTCAGGAGGTGAGATTACCGATCAATATTTTGGAACTCCGTGCAATTTTCAGAGCTCTTCAGTCATGGCCTCTTCTAAAGAGAGAATCGTTCATTTGTTTTCAGACAGACAATGTCACAACTGTGGCATACATCAATCATCAAGGAGGGACTCACAGTCCTCTGGCTATGAAGGAAGTATCTCGAATTCTGGTATGGGCGGAATCCAGCTCCTGTCTAGTTTCTGCGGTTCATATCCCAGGTATAGACAATTGGGAAGCGGATTATCTCAGCCGCCAAACGTTACATCCGGGCGAATGGTCTCTTCACCCAGAGGTATTTCTTCAGATTGTTCAAATGTGGGGACTTCCAGAAATAGATCTGATGGCCTCTCATCTAAACAAGAAACTTCCCAGGTATCTGTCCAGATCCAGGGATCCTCAAGCGGAAGCAGTGGATGCATTGTCACTTCCTTGGAAGTATCATTCTGCCTATATCTTTCCGCCTCTAGTTCTTCTTCCAAGAGTAATCTCCAAGATTCTGAAGGAATGCTCGTTTGTTCTGCTGGTAGCTCCAGCATGGCCTCACAGGTTTTGGTATGCGGATCTTGTCCGGATGGCCTCTTGCCAACCGTGGACTCTTCCGTTAAGACCAGACCTTTTGTCGCAAGGTCCTTTTTTCCATCAGGATCTCAAATCCTTAAATTTAAAGGTATGGAGATTGAACGCTTGATTCTTAGTCAAAGAGGTTTCTCTGACTCTGTGATTAATACTATGTTACAGGCTCGTAAATCTGTATCTAGGGAGATATATTATAGAGTCTGGAAGACTTATATTTCTTGGTGTCTTTCTCATCATTTTTCCTGGCATTCTTTTAGAATTCCGAGAATTTTACAGTTTCTTCAGGATGGTTTGGATAAAGGTTTGTCTGCAAGTTCCTTGAAAGGACAAATCTCTGCTCTTTCTGTTCTTTTTCACAGAAAGATTGCTAATCTTCCTGATATTCATTGTTTTGTACAAGCTTTGGTTCGTATAAAACCTGTCATTAAGTCAATTTCTCCTCCTTGGAGTTTGAATTTGGTTCTGGGGGCTCTTCAAGCTCCTCCGTTTGAACCTATGCATTCATGGACATCAAATTACTTTCTTGGAAAGTTTTGTTCCTTTTGGCCATCTCTTCTGCCAGACGAGTTTCTGAATTATCTGCTCTTTCTTGTGAGTCTCCTTTTCTGATTTTTCATCAGGATAAGGCGGTGTTGCGAACTTCTTTTAAATTTTTACCTAAGGTTGTGAATTCTAACAACATTAGTAGAGAAATTGTGGTTCCTTCATTGTGTCCTAATCCTAAGAATTCTAAGGAGAGATCATTGCATTCTTTGGATGTAGTTAGAGCTTTGAAATATTATGTTGAAGCTACTAAGAATTTCCGAAAGACTTCTAGTCTATTTGTTATCTTTTCCGGTTCTAGGAAAGGTCAGAAGGCCTCTGCCATTTCTTTGGCATCTTGGTTGAAATCTTTAATTCATCATGCTTATGTCGAGTCGGGTAAAACTCCGCCTCAAAGGATTACAGCTCATTCTACTAGGTCAGTTTCTACTTCCTGGGCGTTTAGGAATGATGCTTCGGTTGATCAGATTTGCAAAGCAGCAACTTGGTCTTCTTTGCATACTTTTACTAAATTCTACCATTTTGATGTGTTTTCTTCTTCTGAAGCTGTTTTTGGTAGAAAAGTACTTCAGGCAGCTGTTTCAGTTTGAATCTTCTGCTTATAATTTCAGTTTTTTTCATTTAATCTTTATTTTGGGTGTGGATTATTTTTCAGCGGAATTGGCTGTCTTTATTTTATCCCTCCCTCTCTAGTGACTCTTGCGTGGAAAGATCCACATCTTGGGTAGTCATTATCCCATACGTCACTAGCTCATGGACTCTTGCTAATTACATGAAAGAAAACATAATTTATGTAAGAACTTACCTGATAAATTCATTTCTTTCATATTAGCAAGAGTCCATGAGGCCCACCCTTTTTTGTGGTGGTTATGATTTTTTTGTATAAAGCACAATTATTCCAATTCCTTATTTTTTATGCTTTCGCACTTTTTTCTTATCACCCCACTTCTTGGCTATTCGTTAAACTGATTTGTGGGTGTGGTGAGGGGTGTATTTATTGGCATTTTGAGGTTTGGGAAACTTTGCCCCTCCTGGTAGGAATGTATATCCCATACGTCACTAGCTCATGGACTCTTGCTAATATGAAAGAAATGAATTTATCAGGTAAGTTCTTACATAAATTATGTTTTTGCATTAGCATCATCAGATATAAATATAAAAATATGTTTAAAAATAAAAATAAAAATGTTTTTCTATATGAAAAATATTGGAATGTAAAATATGCTTAAGGCACTTTTACATTGTAGGTCTAACGCGGTGTCGGGTTAGCGCACATGAAGAATTTGTTATCTTCGTGCACGTAATGTCAATTTTAAATATAAAATATTGAAAAAATATTAATATTCCAAGTTACATGATTTTTTTTTTCTAAAGGCTGTTTTCACATACTTTACATATGGGAGAATGTTTTATTGTCACCACACGGATGCAGTGAAGTTGGATAGATAGGCTACAGTAAAATAGACAAAGTTTTGTATTTCGTTATTTGTCTTGCAAAGTAACCAAAATAAACATTCTTTTCTGGGAATATGTTTTGATCCAACACTCGACATACAGAAGTGCAACTCAAAATATGTTAGCGTTTAAAGGACCAGTAAATACAGTAAATTTGCATAATCAACAAATACACAATATATACAATAGCATTTAGTCTGAACTTAAATTAGTTTTTTTCTGACAAATTCCAAAGTTATATCTGTATCATGTGACAGCCATCAGCCAATCACAAATGCATATACGCATATTCTGTGAATTATTGCACATGCTCAGTAGGAGCTGGTGACTCAAAAAGTGTAAATATAAAGATTATGCTCGTTTTGTTAATGGAAGTAAATTAGAACGTTGTTTAAAATTGCATGTTTTATTTAATCCATGAAAGTTTATTTTGAGTTGAGTGTCCCTTTAAATCTTATAAATAGGGTATATACTGTAGGTCACAAATAGAAATGATAGAACATGGTTTGGATCATGTAGCTACTGACATATCTATTTTCATGATATCGCTAAATTGCCTGATTTACTATGCAAAGATAGCAGCTGCCAGCTACAATAGTAGAATATTTACATTATCTACGAATGCCCATTTACCAGTCCCTTATCATAATCTGAAGTAGTCCAGACTCTTACACATCTTAAGAATGTGGGTAGCTGTGAAGGATCTTGTGGGAAAGAAAAAAAAACATTCCTCTAAAAATTCTGACTTTGAAGGAACAGTAAACAACTTAAGGTTTTTATTTAAAATGTTTAGTTTTGCATAATGAAACCACGTTGCAAGATATTTTCATTATTTAATCTGTCCCCTTTCATGTAATTTACCTCTGAAAATTGAGCTATTTCTAATTTACAGAACTTGAAATGCACTCTGCAGGCTTCTGTAGGCTAACTCTGCTACATTCTGCCCCTAATTGGCTTTAGCTGATAAGAACTGCAAAACTATATACTAACATTATGATCGTGACTAGTCTTGTTTTCGGTGTACTAAAGCCCAGATTGGCTCCTCCAAATCTTGCAAATGGTAGTTAGAGTTTGGGTATTAAAAAAATTATTTCTGTTAAAACAAATTAATTTTACAAAGTTAAGATTTGTTAACACAACAGAAATGTCTTGTAATTACAAGGTGTTTTCTGTCCCTTTAATGCAAATAGCCATAAAGCAGAATTTTCAAAACATAAACACCTTATAATCTAACAATATATCAAAAAGTGTTTTAAAGTAATATTTTTTCCTTGACTAAAAAGTAAAAAACGCAGAAATATGCACAATTACTTTGGTTAAGATTTTTAAAAGGACATTCCAGCCAAAATTGAAATCCACGTAGATGCATTTCAGTTTTGAAGAGAAGCATTTTAGTTTTATACATGTATTAGCAAAAATGCTTCTAATAAAAGCTATACCCAGGGGTGGAACTACAGGGGGTGCAGAGGTTTGCAACTGCGAATGGGCTCCCAAGGGTGGGGGCCCAGCTTAAAATAGTAAAAAAAAAAAAAAAAATCAATAAAAAACCTGCCACTGCCTGCACTGATATCATGTGTGTGTTATGTTATGCTTCACTAGTGTCTCTGTCTCTGACTACAGGGGTGTTTATGTGTGTGTGTGTACTGTGTGTACTGTGTGTACTGTGTGTGTATTTATGCATGTATGTGTGTGTGTGTGTGTGTATGTTTGTATGTATGTATGTGACTGTGTGTGTATGTATGTATGTGACTGTGTGTTTATGTATGTATGTGACTATGTGTGTGTGTGTGTGTATGTATGTATGTATGTATGTGACTGTGTGTGTGTGTATGTATGTATGTATGTGACTGTGTGTGTGTATGTATGTGACTGTGTGTGTATGTATCTATGTGACTGTGTGTGTGTATGTATGTATGTATGTATGTATGTGACTGTGCCTGTATTTATGCATGTATGTGTGTGTTTTTATGTATGTATGTATGTGACTATGTGAGTGTATGTATGTATGTATGTGACTGTGTGTGTGTATGTATGTATGTGACTGTGTGTGTTTATGTATGTATGTGACTGTGTGTGTATGTATGTATGTATGTGACTGTGTGTGTGTATGTATGTGACTGTGTGTGTATGTATGTATGTATGTATGTGACTGTGTGTGTATGTATGTATGTATGTATGTGACTGTGTGTGTATTTATGCATGTATGTGTGTGTGTGTGTGTGTATGTATGTGACTGTGTGTGTATGTATGTATGTATGTATGTGACTGTGTGTGTATTTATGTATGTATGTGACTGTGTGTGTATTTATGCATGTATGTGTGTGTGTGTGTATGTTTGTGGAACCAGCAAATTACAGACCTTGTTACTACAGCATGGGGGGGGGCAGGGGGTAAACACTGTCACTATACAGTACCACTATATACAGTACGGGGGGGGGGGCTGGACCATGTCACAGACTACTGTGGTCACTTTATAAAGTACTGGGGTGGGTAGGGTCAGGCCAGCCATCTCACTGGCAGATTACAGACTGTGAGGCCTATTTATTGACAGTGCGGATCAGGTCCCCAAGACCTCGCTGAATGCGGAGAGCAATACGTTCTCCATATTCAGCATTGCACCAGCAACTCACAAAAGCTATACCCAGGGGCGGAACTACAGGGGGTGCAGAGGTTCGCAACTGCGAATGGGCCCCCAAAATTTCAATAAAAAACATTGACCTGCCACTGCCTGCACTGATATCATGTGAGTGTGATGTTATGCTTCACTAGTTTCTCTGTCTCTGACTACAGGGGTTATTGTTTTACCCCTTGGTGTTTATGTGTCTGTGTGTGTGTACTGTGTGTGTATTTATGCATGTATGTGTGTGTGTGTGTATGTCTGTATGTATGTATGTGACTGTGTGTGTATGTATGTATGTATGTGACTGTGTGTTTATGTATGTATGTGACTATGTGTGTGTATGTATGTATGTATGTATGTGACTGTGTGTGTGTGTGTATGTATGTATGTGACTGTGTGTGTATGTATGTATGTGACTATGTGTGTGTATGTATGTATGTGACTGTGTGTATGTATGTATGTATGTATGTGACTGTGTGTGTATTTATGCATGTATGTGTGTGTGTTTATGTATGTATGTATGTATGTGACTATGTGTGTGTGTGTATGTATGTATCAGTGATGTGCGGTGACTTCAGAGGCTGGTGAGGCAGTGGCTAGGAATCGGATACGCCTTCATTCTTTAGATATCCTTTGTTGAAGAAATAGCAATGTACATGGGCGAGCCAATCGCATGAGGTATCTATATGCAGCCACCAATCAGTATCTACTGAGCATATCTAGATATGATTTTCAACAAAGGATATCTGATTTTCTTCATTCTTTTGATATCCTTTGTTGAAAATCATATCTAAATATGCTCAGATGCTACTGAGCATATTTAGATATGATTTTCAACAAAGGATATCTGATTTTCTTCATTCTTTTGATATCCTTTGTTGAAAATCATATCTAAATATGCTCAGTTGCTTCTGAGCATATTTAGATATGATTTTCAACAAAGGATATCTGATTTTCTTCATTCTTTTGATATCCTTTGTTGAAAATCATATCTAAATATGCTCAGTAGCTACTGAGCAAATTTAGATATGATTTTTAACAAAGGATATCAAAAGAATGAAGAAAACCAACAATGTAAGAGGACAGTGACTCAAGGTGTGCAGGGTCCTACTGTGTTATGGTTTAGAAAATAGCATGAGAGGGGATGAAGCCGATGTCAGATTTGTATCTGGTCAGACAGTGAGTAGGTGGGTTAGGCAGGCTTTATATTTATGGTTTTGAGGCATGAAGTTCTACAAAATGTCTGGAAAAGAGAGGCATCCAAATAGCTTATGGTGAGTAAGTAGTGAGAGAAAAGCCTACACAGTATATATCAGATATAATACACTAACTTATTGTTGCCAGTCGATCTACTTCAGACCTTTGTATTAATGAATTGTGAGTTGTGAAATATCGCCACTTAAGGAAGTAAAGATTCTTGCTAAAACATCGCTGCAGGTCCATTCAAGCTCCAGCAACAACTGACACTGTTGGGCTTGGCTTGCGAGAGAGGAAATAGAATTATCTGACACTCCAGTGCGGTGCACACCACAACGGCTTATTCCTGACAATTTAAACGGCACAAGGAAAGACAATCATCATTGTCACTGTGCCATTTAAATTGTCAGGAATAAATATTTAAGCCGTTGCGGCGTGCACCGCACTGGAGTGTCAGATAATTCTATTTCCTCTCTCGCAAGCCAAGCCCATCAGTGTCAGTTGTTGCTGGAGCTTGAAAGGACCTGGAGCGATGTTTTAGCAAGAATCTTTACTTCCTTAAGTGGCGATATTTCACAACTCACAATTCATTAATACAAAGGTCACTCTGAAGTAGATCGTATACAATAGGACTGAGTCTGACTTACTGTGAAAATACACTGCTGAGAGGTTCCATTCCCACCCATCCGTAGCAGCTGCTGCCTCATGCATTAGTGTGGCCAGTTTTTGATCTGCTTGTTGTGTGTATGCGGCTATGATGTGGATGTGTTGCCCATGCCTGGACTCAGACACCAATAAAGGGCCAATTCTTGAGTGCCCCGGCCCCAAAAAGTGCCGCCCCCTCAAATCTGCCGACCTAGGCTATAATACGCCCATGCTGTCGTCTGATTGGCTGAGAGGCGGCAACGGCTCCCGAGGCTTTCAGAGTCAAGCCTCCGGTGGGAGCAGTATGGGCCGCAAGAGAGCACTGCAATGGCACCTATTCTCCTCCTGGTGGCAGTGTCTCAGCGGCCCATAGACTTCCATAATACCTTGCATTCATATTGCGCAATAGAAGGATAGCTGGCAGGACTCTAGTTGCGCAATATGAATGTCAATGTATTTCTATTAAGTTTTTTTTTTACAGTAACACATCAAAATAATAAAGTACTGATTTTGGTGGAGGGGTGGTCACCTTTTTATTAAAAAAAAAAAATGAAAAAAAAAAGATTTATTTTTTTATTTTTATATAAAAAAAGGCTGTAATACCTAGATTGGCCAGGGGAGGCACTGCCTCACCTGCCTCCTATGAGTGCACGTCACTGGTATGTATGTATGTATGTGACTGTGTGTGTATGTATGTATGTGACTGTGTTTATGTATGTATGTGACTATGTGTGTGTATGTATGTATGTGACTGTGTGTGTATGTATGTATGTGACTATGTGTGTGTATGTATGTATGTATGTGACTGTGTGTATGTATATATGTATGTATGTGACTGTGTGTGTATTTATGCATGCATGTGTGTGTGTATGTATGTATGTATGTATGTATGTATGTGACTGTGTGTGTATGTATGTATGTATGTGACTGTGTGTGTATATGTATGTATGTGACTGTGTGTGTATGTATGTATGTATGTATGTATGTATGTGACTGTGTGTGTATGTATGTATGTATGTATGTATGTATGTATGTATGTATGTGACTGTGTGTGTATGTATGTATGTGACTGTGTGTCTATGTATGTATGTATGTATGTATGTGACTATGTGTGTGTATGTATGTATGTATGTATGTATGTATGTATGTGACTGTGTGTGTATGTATGTATGTGACTGTGTGTGTATGTATGTATGTGACTGTGTGTGTATGTATGTATGTATGTATGTTACTGTGTGTGTGTATGTATGTATGTATGTATGTGACTGTGTGTGTATGTATGTATGTATGTATGTGACTGTGTGTGTATGTATGTATGTATGTATGTATGTGACTGTGTATGTATGTATGTATGTATGTATGTATGTGACTGTGTGTGTATTTATGTATGTATGTGACTGTGTGTGTATTTATGCATGTATGTGTGTGTATGTATGTATATGACTGTGTGTGTATTTATGCATGTATGTGTATGTTTGTGGAACCAGCAAATTACAGACCTTGTTACTACAGCATGGGGGGGGCAGGGGGTAAACACTGTCACTATACAGTACCACTATATACAGTACGGGGGGGGGCTGGACCATGTCACAGACTACTGTGGTCACTTTATAAAGTACTGGGGTGGGTAGGGTCAGGCCAGCCATCTCACTGGCAGATTACAGACTGTGAGGCCTATTTATTGACAGTGCGGATCAGGTCCGCAAGACCTCGCTGAATGCGGAGAGCAATACGCTCTCCATATTCAGCATTGCACCAGCAGCTCACAAAAGCTATACCCAGGGGCGGAACTACAGGGGGTGCAGAGGTTCACATCTGCGAATGGGCCCCCAAAATTTCAATTAAAAATATTGACCTGCCACTGCCTGTACTGATATCATGTGAGTGTGATGTTATGCTTCACTAGTGTCTCTGTATCTGACTACAGGGGTTATTGTTTTACCCATTGTTGTTTATGTGTGTGTGTATGTATGTATGTGACTGTGTGTGTATTTATGTGTGTGTGTGTGTATGTATGTATGTATGTGACTGTGTGTGTATTTATGTGTGTGTGTATGTATGTATGTATGTGACTGTGTGTGTGTATATATCTATGTATGTGACTGTGTGTGTGTGTGTATGTATGTATGTGACTGTGTGTGTATGTATGTGACTGTGTGTGTATTTATGTGTGTGTGTGTATGTATGTATGTATGTGACTGTGTGTGTATGTATGTATGTATGTGACTGTGTGTGTATTTATGTGTGTGTGTATGTATGTATGTATGTATGTGACTGTGTGTGTATTTATGTGTGTGTGTGTATGTATGTATGTGACTGTGTGTGTGTATATATGTATGTATGTGACTGTGTGTGTGTGTGTGTATGTATGTATGTATGTATGTGACTTTGTGTGTATGTATGTATGTGACTGTGTGTTTATGTATGTATGTGACTATGTGTGTGTGTGTATGTATGTGACTATGTGTGTGTATGTATGTATGTATGTGACTGTGTGTGTGTGTGTGTATGTATGTGACTGTGTGTGTATGTATGTATGTATGTGACTATGTGTGTGTATGTATGTATGTGACTGTGTGTGTGTGTGTATGTATGTATGTATGTGACTGTGTGTGTATTTATGCATGTATGTGTGTGTGTTTATGTATGTATGTATGTGACTATGTGTGTATGTATGTATGTGACTATGTGTGTGTATGTATGTATGTATGTGACTGTGTGTGTGTATGTATGTATGTATGTATGTGACTGTGTGTGTGTATGTATGTATGTATGTATGTATGTATGTATGTGACTGTGTGTGTATGTGTGTATGTATGTGACTGTGTGTGTATGTATGTATGTATGTGACTGTGTGTGTATTTATGTATGTATGTGACTGTGTGTGTATTTATGCATGTATGTGTATGTTTGTGGAACCAGCAAATTACAGACCTTGTTACTACAGCATGGGGGGGGGGCAGGGGGTAAACACTGTCACTATACAGTACCACTATATACAGTACGGGGGGGGGGGGGGCTGGACCATGTCACAGACTACTGTGGTCACTTTATAAAGTACTGGGGTGGGTAGGGTCAGGCCAGCCATCTCACTGGCAGATTACAGACTGTGAGGCCTATTTATTGACAGTGCGGATCAGGTCCGCAAGACCTCGCTGAATGTGGAGAGCAATACGCTCTCCATATTCAGCATTGCACCAGCAGCTCACAAAAGCTATACCCAGGGGCGGAACTACAGGGGGTGCAAAGGCTCGCAAATGCGAATGGGCCCCCAAAATTTCAATAAAAAACATTGACCTGCCACTGCCTGCACTGATATCATGTGAGTGTGATGTTATGCTTCACTAGTGTCTCTGTCTCTGACTACAGGGGTTATTGTTTTACCCATTGGTGTTTATGTGTGTGTGTATGTATGTATGTGACTGTGTGTGTATTTATGTGTGTGTGTGTATGTATGTATGTGACTGTGTGTGTGTATATATCTATGTATGTGACTGTGTGTGTGTGTGTGTGTGTGTATATGTATGTATGTGACTGTGTGTGTATGTATGTATGTATGTATGTATGTGACTGTGTGTGTGTATGTATGTATGTATGTGACTGTGTGTGTATGCATGTATGTATGTGACTGTGTGTGTATGTATGTATGTATGTGACTATGTGTGTTTATGTATGTATGTATGTATGTATGTGACTGTGTGTGTATGTATGTATGTGACTGTGTGTGTGTATGTATGTATGTGACTGTGTGTGTGTGTATGTATGTATGTATGTGACTGTGTGTGTATGTATGTATGTGACTGTGTGTGTATGTATGTATGTATGTGACTGTGTGTGTGTGTATGTATGTATGTATGTAGCTGACTGTGTGTGTATGTATGTATGTATGTATGTGACTGTGTGTGTATTTATGTATGTATGTGACTGTGTGTGTATTTATGCATGTATGTGTGTGTGTGTGTGTGTGTATGTATGTATGTGGCTGTGTGTGTATTTATGCATGTATGTGTATGTTTGTGGAACCAGCAAATTACAGACCTTGTCACTACAGCATGGGGGGGGGCAGGGGGTAAACACTGTCACTATACAGTACCACTATATACAGTACGGGGGGGGGGGGGCTGGACCATGTCACAGACTACTGTGGTCACTTTATAAAGTACTGGGGTGGGTAGGGTCAGGCCAGCCATCTCACTGGCAGATTACAGACTGTAAGGCCTATTTATTGACAGTGCGGATCAGGTCCGCAAGACCTCGCTGAATGCGGAGAGCAATAAGCTCTCCATATTCAGCATTGCACCAGCAGCTCACAAAAGCTATACCCAGGGGCGGAACTACAGGGGGTGCAGAGGTTCGCAACTGCGAATGGGCCCCCAAAATTTCAATTAAAAACATTGACCTGCCACTGCCTGCACTGATATCATGTGAGTGTGATGTTATGCTTCACTAGTGTCTCTGTCTCTGACTACAGGGGTTATTGTTTTACCCATTGGTGTTTATGTGTGTGTGTATGTATGTATGTATGTGACTGTGTGTGTATTTATGTGTGTGTGTGTATGTATGTATGTATGTGACTGTGTGTGTATTTATGTGTGTGTGTATGTATGTATGTATGTGACTGTGTGTGTGTATATATGTATGTATGTGACTGTGTGTGTGTGTGTATGTATGTATGTGACTGTGTGTTTATGTATGTATGTGACTATGTGTGTGTATGTATGTGACTATGTGTGTGTATGTATGTATGTATGTATGTGACTGTGTGTGTGTATGTATGTATGTATGTATGTGACTATGTGTGTGTATGTATGTATGTATGTGACTGTGTGTGTGTATGTATGTATGTATGTATGTGACTGTGTGTGTATGTATGTATGTATGTGACTGTGTGTGTGTGTATGTATGTATGTATGTATGTGACTATGTGTGTGTGTATGTATGTATGTATGTGACTGTGTGTGTATGTATGTATGTACGTGACTATGTGTGTGTATGTATGTGACTGTTTGTGTGTGTATGTATGTATGTGACTATGTGTGTGTATGTATGTATGTATGTATGTGACTGTGTGTGTGTATGTATGTATGTATGGATGTATGTATGTGACTGTGTGTGTATGTATGTGACTGTGTGTGTATGTGTGTATATATATGACTGTGTGTGTATGTATGTATGTATGTGACTGTGTGTGTATTTATGTATGTATGTGACTGTGTGTGTATTTATGCATGTATGTGTATGTTTGTGGAACCAGCAAATTACAGACCTTGTTACTACAGCATGGGGGGGGGGCAGGGGGTAAACACTGTCACTATACAGTACCACTATATACAGTACGGGGGGGGGGGGGCTGGACCATGTCACAGACTACTGTGGTCACTTTATAAAGTACTGGGGTGGGTAGGGTCAGGCCAGCCATCTCACTGGCAGATTACAGACTGTGAGGCCTATGTATTGACAGTGCGGATCAGGTCCGCAAGACCTCGCTGAATGCGGAGAGCAATACGCTCTCCATATTCAGCATTGCACCAGCAGCTCACAAAAGCTATACCCAGGGGCGGAACTACAGGGGGTGCAAAGGTTCACAACTGCGAATGGGCCCCCAAAATTTCAATAAAAAACATTGACCTGCCACTGCCTGCACTGATATCATGTGAGTGTGATGTTGTGCTTCACTAGTGTCTCTGTCTCTGACTACAGGGGTTATTGTTTTACCCATTGGTGTTTATGTGTGTGTGTATGTATGTATGTGACTGTGTGTGTATTTATGTGTGTGTGTGTATGTATGTATGTATGTGACTGTGTGTGTATTTATGTGTGTGTGTGTATGTATGTATGTATGTGACTGTGTGTGTGTATATATCTATGTATGTGACTGTGTGTGTGTATGTATGTATGTATGTATGTATGTGA
Organism: Bombina bombina; assembly: GCF_027579735.1. NCBI lineage: Eukaryota > Metazoa > Chordata > Amphibia > Anura > Bombinatoridae > Bombina > Bombina bombina. The sequence continues at coordinate 751,090,754 of NC_069504.1, forward strand.
CTGTGTGTGTATGTATGTATGTGACTGTGTGTGTATGTATGTATGTATGTATGTGACTGTGTGTGTATTTATGTGTGTGTGTGTGTATGTATGTATGTGACTGTGTGTGTATTTGTGTGTATGTATGTATGTATGTGACTGTGTGTGTGTATATATGTATATATGTGACTGTGTGTGTATGTATGTATGTATGTGACTGTGTGTGTATGTATGTGACTGTGTGTGTATTTATGCATATATGTGTGTGTGTGTATGTATGTATGTATGTGACTGTGTGTGTGTGTATGTATGTATGTATGTATGTGACTGTGTGTGTATTTATGTATGTATGTGACTGTGTGTGTATTTATGCATGTATGTGTGTGTGTGTGTGTATGTATGTATGTGACTGTGTGTGTATTTATGCATGTATGTGTGTGTGTATATGTTTGTGGAACCAGCAAATTACAGACCTTGTTACTACAACATGGGGGGGGGGCAGGGGGTAAACACTGTCACTATACAGTACCACTATATACAGTACGGGGGGCTGGACCATGTCACAGACTACTGTTGTCACTTTATAAAGTACTGGGGCGGGTAGGGACAGGCCAGCCATCTCACCGGCAGATTACAGACTGGGAGGCCTATTTATCATAGGTCTTGCGGACCTGATCCAACAGTGCGGATCAGGTCTGCAAGACCTCGCTGAATGCGGAGAGCAATACACTCTCCGTATTCAGCATTGCACCAGCAGCTCAAAAGAGCTGCTGGTGCAACGCCGCCCCCTGCAGACTCGCAGCCAATCGGCCGCCAGCAGAGGGGTGTCAATCAACCCGATCGTACTCGATCGGGTTGAATTCCGGCAATTCCTGTCCGCCTCATCAGAGCAGGCGGACAGGATTATGGAGCAGCGGTCTTTAGACCACTGCTGCATAACTGCTGTTTCTGGCGAGCCTGCAGGCTCGCCAGAAACACGTGGCATCAAGCTCCATTCGGAGCTTGATAGATAGGCCCCTGCGTGACTAATTCGCTATATACAGTACTGGTGGGTTAAACAGTGTCACTATATACATTAATAGAGGGTCAGACCATCTCACAGATTGTGGGTACAGGGTACCTCCTTTTGCATACATAATCTGATTCACGTTTTTTTTTCTGTGTTAAATGTTAAAATATATATATTTATCAAATTCACATTTTTGGGGGGGATGGGGGTGGTGGTGTGGGGGGCCCTTCTTAGATTCTTGCACCTAGGCCCTGTGGTTTCTAGTTACGCCTCTGGCTATAGCTGTTTCAAAAGTGTATTTAAGTATGCACAGTGCACAAGCATTTTAAACACATCACTGGCTAAGAAAGCCTAAAATGCCTGTACCATCTGGCAATGACTCAATTTGTTAATTGCTGACATGATACAAGCCCCACTGGTGCAGCTGCACATGCAGAGAAAAATGTTAACACTAAAAAGCGATAACTTTCACTAGAAGCATTTTTGACAGAACAAGTATATTGCAAATATATTTCTACTCAAAGATGTAATTCATCTACATCTATTTAAATTTTGACCGGAATATAAGTGTTTATTTTGAAAATCAGTTTAAAACCAAAAAAATACTGAAGGCAATGAGCCTTTATAACTTACAGAGTAAGATGTAGCCAAAATTTCTAATAAAAAAAATAAAAGCCCATAAAATGTTCATTATATGCTGGTTTATATGACCAGTACTGATATTTCCAGAACATTACTTAAAGGGACATAAAACCCAAATGTTTTCTTTCATGATTCAGATAGAGAATATAATTTTAAACAACTTTCCAATTTACTTCTAGTATCTAATTTACTTCATTCTCTTGATATCCTTTGTTGAAAAGAATATCTAAATAGGATCAGTAGATGCTGATTGGAGCAGCACATAGTGTGTTTGACGTGTATACATGAAATTTAAATTAAGATAAGATAATACTATGTTAAAACAGACAAAAAAATAGTAAAACATAATTTATTCTTACTTAAAGGGACAGTCAAGTCCAAAAAATACTTTCATGTTTCAAATAGGGCATGTAATTTTAAACAACTTTCTAATTTACTTTTATCACCAATTTTGCTTTGTTCTCTTGGTATTCTTAGTTGAATGCTAAACCTAGGAGGTTCATATGCTAATTTCTTAGACCTTGAAGGCCGCCTCTAATCTAAATGCATTTTGATAGTTTTTCACCACTAGAGGGCATTAGTTCACGTGTTTCATATAGATAACATTTAGCTCATGCACGTAAATTTACCATGGAGACAGCTCTGATTGGCTAAAAGGCAAGTCTGTCAAAAGAACTGAAATAAGGGGGCATTCTGCTGAGGCTTAGATACAAGGTAATTACAGAGGTAAAATGTGTATAATTATAACTGTGTTGGTTATGCAAAACTGGGGAATTGGTAATTAAGGGATTATCTATCTTTTAAAACAACAATTCTGGTGTTGACTGTCCCTTTAATAAGGATCTTTCGTGTACTATCATCACCAAGAAAGAAAGGACATTACTTGTGGCAATTCATCTCCTGGCCACCAGGAGGAGGCAAAGATAACCCACACCAAAGCTTTAAATATTTCTCCTACTTCCCTCTCTCTCCCAGTAGTACATATGGCCATGGAGAGGAGGAAGAAGTAAGAAAGATGGTAGGGTAAAGAGGTACAAATAAAAACTGCCGCCAACTAAAAAAAAAATGGGTGGGTTTGTGGACGATCACCACTGAGAAAGAAAGGAATTTATCATGTAAGAATAAATTATGTTTTCTTTCTAATGTGGTGATAGTTCTTACTTGTGGGAACTAATTCCCAAGCCCTGAAGTCCACAAAGGAAAATGGGAGGAAAAAAAAGGAAAAGCAGGCACCTATTTAGCAGAAACCACTGTCTGAAGAACCTTTCTTCCAAAATCTGCCCCCGCCGAGGTAAACACATCGTCAAGTGGAAATTATGCAAACAGCACCAAGCTACAATCTTGTAATTTAGCTCAACTTATACCTCAATCTTGAGAACCAAAGAGATAGACACAGAACGAGATCAATGAACTGAAGTACGTAAATACGACGACTGTTCTGCCTCCAAGAATCCTACGAGAATTAGACTCAGCAAATTAACACCCTGCCTCTAATTCCAGATCTACCATAATCTCCCCATAGATGATTTTGAAATAGGATGCAAGGAAAGAATCACACCTTGGATAATTTTCACTTTAGGTAGGAAACCAGACAAAGTTTGCATTGTGTTGAAGAAAAACACCAGATACTATCAGACCTACCATCTCCTTACCCCATACTGTAATAGAGATAGGGACTAAAGAGAACAGGCCATGGACTGTTCAGAACAGGCTCATGGAGAACAAAACTATCACTACTCATAAAAGGAACACCCTAGAAATTGAAGAAAACAGACTCCTGAACAGTTATAGACTCTAGCCATAACTGAGGAGAAACCAGAGTAGATGCACTGTATAAATATAGGCTAAAATAAACAGGAACTAGGAATAAAAAACTTCTCCTTCGAGGAATGCACTGAATAAGGATTATTACTCCCATAACCTCCAGATCCAGCGGACACTGAAAGGATGACTCTCTTTTATCTGATATACTTGAAACAGGAGACAAAGTATCCTCTTAAGGCCACCCAGATTGAAATTTGTCCTGTACCCTTGAGAAACGAATCCCAGAACCCTGGGATACCAAAAAAAAACAAGCCTACTAAAAAAAGTCAAGCCTGTCCTATGCAGACTAAGCAATACATGTAGACTCTTTGATTGCTTGGACATATTCTAGAAAACGGTATCCTCAGGAGGTCTCTGATCATGAAATGCTAAGGAAATAAAACTTTCCTAGAAAAAGAACACTGCTTGCTCAATAAAGCAAGGCAAATTACCCCAGAGGGTGAATAGAGGAAAAACGCAGATTTCTGAACTGGAATAATAATCACAGAAGGTAGGAAACTCACAAGGAACCTAAGAACATGCTTAGGTGTAAGCAACACAGCCGCCAGAAACTCAGGCAATCCATTTTAAAATGTTTTAGAGGAACTAAGGAGAAACCTTAGTGCCACCGAGTAGAATTCACTGGTGCGACAAAATAATCGTAAAAATTGGGTTGAATGAAAGACCGGAACCAGTATGCAAAGCATGCATCTGATTGTAGGAATAACAGTCAGGTGATCTACCCTCTTATGGGATAATGCGGAAGATAAATTACAGACTGTTCCATAGATTCCTTAGGAAAGTGTAAGAAAACACAAACTTTGCTATGGAAGCCGTAGTGTGTATAGAACCACAACAGTACATCATAAATAACAGGAATTCAAATATATGAATATCCTGTAATATTCACTGGCCAAAGTATTATATAAATATACAGCAATGTATAAAAGCAATATAAGAAATGGGATACTGAAGAAATCCCAGCAAAAAACCCCCCCACAGAACCACAAAAATAGAAAATATGGATCCAATACACCAATAAAGATATACTATTGTACAGCAATAACTAACAGCAGTACCAGATATGGAACACACTGTAGCATCTTCGCGCAAAGGTATAGTATTGCATGGCAATAAACAGCAGTAGTTAGATATAGAAAATACTGTAGTATCCACTCACAAATATAATATTGCATGGCAATAAATAACAGTAATACAAGATATAGAAAATACTGTAGTATCCACTCACAAATAAAGTAAACTATTGCATGGCAATAAACAGCAGTAGTACAAGATATAGAAAATACTGTAGTATCCACTCACAAATATAATATTGCATGGCAATAAATAACAGTAATACAAGATATGGAAAACACTGTAGTAACCAAATCTGAGAAGTATACACTGAAGTATACAAATTGGTAACAACAAAATCTGTGACTTTATGCTCTAACAGATTTAAGTCGGTAATCACAATCTGCTCCATTATAAATGATGGAGACTATAACATAATCCATAAATTCTGAGTAACATTTGCTGATGGTGGAAAACCAAACACAATAGCAGCAGTAAGACCTGCACTATTTATCAGTACAAATGAGAGATGGATAAAGAGAAGCAACAATACACAGCTCCAGACGTCTACTGGCAGAACACATAAAGGAGAATAGGATAATTATACAAATACAGCAGGGTCCCTTTTTAGGTAAACTACTCCTTACCAAGGGTTTGCCATGAAAACAAAGTAAGTTGCCCCCCCCCCCCCCGCTCCTGGCTTAAGCACCTTACCCCCTCCAGTATTGAGCAGGAAGTCAGTTAGGCGCTGCGGTGTATAGAGATTGATCCTGCTCACAGAAAGGAAGAGGCTAAGGGGTAGATTTATCAAGCAGCGGATGCTGTATTCTAACCCCAAAGTTTCAGGTCCGCCTGAAACTTAAGTTAAGAAGCAGCGGTCGTAAGACTGCTGCTCCTTTACTCATCTGCCACCTCTGAGGTGGCTGACAGCAATCATCCCGATCGGATACGAATGTGCAGGTGGTAACTATTATAATAAAATCAAATAAACTACAAATTAAAAACCTAAATTTTAAATTTTAAAAAACCTAACACTACGGAAAAAAAAATTAAGAATCTAACGTTACAAAAAATAATTAACACTAAATTACGAAAAATAAAAAACGCTAACATTACAAAAAATAATAAACAAAATTGAAAACAATTACACCTAATCTAATAGCCCTATAAAAATAAAAAAGCCCCCCAAAATAAAAACACCCCCTAACCTACAATAAACTACCAATAGCCCTTAAAAGGGCCTTTTGTAGGACATTGTCCTAAGTTAAACAGCTCTTTTACCTAGAAAAAAATACAAAGTCCCTCCCACAGTAAAACCCACCACCCAACCAACCCCCCAAAATAAAAAAACTAAGTCTAAAAAAAACCTAAGCTACTAATTGCCCCTAAAGGGGTATTTGTATGGGAATTTCCCTTAAAAGGGCATTCAGCTCTTTTACTGCACTTAAAAGGGCATTCAGCTCTTTTACAGTGCTTATCCCTAGTCTAAAAAAAAGCCCACCCTAAAAAATAAAAAAAAACTTAACACTAAACCCATAAAATCTACTCACGGTTCCTGAAGTCCGGACATCCATCTCCATCCAGGTGGCGACACCTTCATCCATCTTGGGGACGTCTTCTATCTTCATCCGGGCGGCGCAGAGCTATCCTGGATGGTGATGACATCCTGCACAGAGCGTCCTCTTCATACGATCACCGCCGTACACTGAAGTTGAATGCAAGGTACCCGTTTAAAAATGGTGTACCTTGGATTCCTATTGGCTGATTTAATTCTTCAAATTCAAATCAGTCAATAGCATGAGAGCTAATGAAATCCTACTGGATGATTTCAACACCCAATAGGATTTCAGTAGCTCTCATCCTATTGGCTATTTTGAAGAGCCAATAGCATTTCAGAAGCTCTCATCCTATTGGCTGATTTGAATTTGAAGAATCAAATCAGCCAATAGGAATGCAAGGTACACCATTTTGAAATGCTTATCTTACATTCCTATGTTTATTTGGGGGGCGCTTTTTATTTTTATAGGGCTATTAGATTAGGTGTAATTGTTTTTATTTTTGATAATTTCGTTTATTATTTTTTGCAATCTTAGAGTTTTTTATTTTTTGTAATTTAGTGTTTATTATTTTTTGTAATGTTAGATTTTTTTTACTTTTTTTTCGTAGTATAAGGTTTTTTTAATTTTTAATTTAGGTCTTTAATTTGTATTTTATTTTAGCAGAATAGTTATGTTAGGTTAATTTATAGTTTAATTTTATGTTTTTTATTTCACAGGTAAGTTTTTATTTATTTAAAGATAGTTATATTGTAATTTTAATTTAAAGTTAGGGGGGGTGTTAGGTTTAGGGGTTAATAATTTAATTTAGTGTTTTGCGATATGGGGGTCCGACGCTTTAGGGGTTAATAGGTTTAATTTAGTAGTTACAATGTGGGGGGCTGGAGGTTTAGGGGTTAATACTTTATTATAGTTTTGACGATGTGGGGGCCGACGGTTTAGGGATTAATAGATTTATTTAGTGTCAGCAATGTCGGGGGGTGGCGGATTAGGGGCAAATAGGTTTATTTAATTGTCGCGATACGGGAGGGTGGCGGTTTAGGGGTTAATAGGTAGTTTATGGGTGTTAGTGTACTTTGTAACATTTTAGTTATGAGTTTTGTGAAACATTTTTTTTAGCAAAATCTATAACTACTGCTCTCAGATGGTGGTATGGATCGGGTCGGTATAAGCCATAACGCAAGCATTTTAGCCGGACCGCACAACCTGTAATACGGCGCTATGGAAAATCCTGCACTCAAACGTAATATTTTTGAGTGCGGAATGGACGTGCAATGGCCAATTTTTCAGCGGTATAGCCGTACCGCAAAACTCGTAATCTAGCCAATTGTTATAGTCATATACTATAACATTTAAACCTCTAGATTTCTGCCTGTTTCTAAGCCACTACAGACAGCCTCTTATCACATGCTTTTTTAATTGCTTTTCACAACAGGAGACTGCTAGTACATGTGGGCCATATAGATAACATTGTGTTCACGCCCGAGGAGTTATTTAAGAGTTAGCACAACACTACACTGTACTAAAGTTGAAATTCAAAATAAAAAGTAATTTGATCAGAGGGCTGTCAGAAGATGCTTAGATACAAGGTAATCACAGAGGTAAAAAGTATATTAATATGACAGTGTTGGTTATGCAAAACTGGGGAATAAGTAAAAAAGGGATTACCTATCTTATAAAACAATACAAATTCTATTGTAAACTGTCCCTTTAACAATATTTATTCTAGTTTCTGCCTCTCCATTATAATTAAAAGTAGAATATAGTAATAGTTAATAATGCAGCCAGTAACCAGAATCCTGGGGGGGGGGGACAAGTGGCAGCGCAAACACATGAACAAATTCACAATGCAGGCCTTCCTGTCTCGCGGTCAGTCCTCATGCAGTTTAGCTGAAGAACATAGGAAGGTCCCCCTTTGTGAAATGTACTCACTCCCCGTCTCCCCTAGGGTTTCTTAGGGCACCTCAGCTAAAAACCCTGCTACAGTTATTTATTTTAAAAGAGGAAATAACCCCTAAAAGTCAGTTAGAATCAGGAGCTCCTCACAAACATGACCTTCCACAGCCGCTGTAGGCTCTTCCCCTCTTCAACGTTAGCTTTATATTCCTTCCCACTTTTTCATGAAGTATATTCTGTGAAACTTGCACATGCTCAGTAGGAGCTGCTGCAGCAGAAAGTGTGTTTATAAAAAGATTGTGCACTATTTGGTAATGGGAGTAAATTGGAAAGTCTCTTAAAACTAAGTGCTTTATCTGACTCATTAAAGTGTAAATTTAACTTTAATGTCCCTTTAAGCCAGACAGTTTTTAATCCAAGTACACGCATTTCTTTCTAATCAATCCATCTCAATGTGTACAGTAATCTGGAACTGCATCAAATGGTTAACAAAATCTAAACAGATCACAGATTCACTGCAACCCCCTAATCTGTACTTTTGCATATTTACATAATGGATGTGAATTCGAAAGTTGTTTAAAGGAATAGTCTAGTCAAACTTTCATGATTCAGATAGAGCATGCAATTTTTAAGGGACACTAAACCCCCAAAAATTCTCTCATGATTCAGGTAGAGAATACAATTTTAAACAACATTCCAATTTACTTGTATTATCTAATTTGCTTCATTCCTTAGATATCGTTTGCTGAAGAAATAGCAATGCACATGTGTGAGCCAATCACAGGAGGCATCTATGTGCAGCAACCAATCAGCAGCCACTGAGCCTATCTAGATATGCTTTTCAGCAAAGTATATCAAGAGAATTAAGCAAATTAGATAATAGAAGTAAATTAGAAAGTTGTTTAAAATTGTACTCTCTTTCTAAACCTTGAAAGAAAAAATTTGGGTTTCATGTCCATTTAAGCACCCTTGGAATTTACTCCAATTATGAATTTTTCTTCGTTCTCTTGGTATCTTTATTTGAAAAAACAGGAATGTAAGCATAGGAGCCGGCCCATTTTTGGCTCAGCACCTGGGTAGCGCTTGCTGATTGGTGTCTAAATGTAGCCAAAAATAAGCAAGTGCTACCCAGGTGTTGAACCAAAAATGGCCCGGCTTCTAAGCTTCGTTCAAATAAAGATACCAAGAGAACGAAGAAAAAATGATAATAAGAGTAAATTAGAAAGTTGCCTAAAATTGCACGCTCTATCTGAATCATGAAAGTTTCATTTTTATTTTAGTTCTCTTTTAAAAAAAATTTTTAAAACAAATTACCATCATTTTTACTGCAATTGTTTATTAATAGCTACATTTGCCTTATTTGGAGGACACAATCTGAACTTTATTCTTTGCAGTGTCACTCTCATTGGTCAAATCCCCACTCCCTCTTTATTTTCCTTTGCCTTGCCGTTTCACTGGTTGCGGGCCTCACGGTTACCATCATTTTGCAAGCTGCTTAAAATTCAATAGAAGCCATCAGTGTGGCAGCTCCAAAGCAATATTGATAGTTACTATATTCTACACTGTCAGAAAAAAATGTACAAAAATGCTACCTTTAGGGGTACAAAAGCTTGTCACTGGGGCAGTACCCTCAAAAGGTACACTCCTGTACCCTTTAACATGGGTACAAATTGGTTCTCCTTGCAGATTGTACCTTTCAAAGGCAAATATGTACCTTTGGTGACTAGATTGGACCTCGGTGCTATGGTACTATAATGTACCCTTAAACAATGGTGCAAAATAATTTGGCCTTTTAAGGGTACTGCCCCAGTGACAAGTCCTTTGTACCTCATGGTGGCAAATTTGTACTCAACACAGCATATTAAAATGCTGTTCCATCAAATTTATTATGTAACTTTCAAATATGCATTCATTTAATATGTAATTTTTAGACAGTATTACAATAGCCACACTGCAGTTTTATAAGTTTGGTTAGTGTAGCCAAACAGCAAGCCCTAAGAAAGACTGCTAAAGAAATTCCTGAAAGACCCAGGATAAACAACCAAATCCAAAAGGAGCTACTCAACATATTTTATTTCACTCTGTACTAGACTCTAACCACACCTCATTTAACTTAGGATGACATGCCACATAAAACATAAATGTATACGCCTAGATTTGGAGTTCTGCATTAGCCTTAAAAAGCAGCGTTAAGGGGTCCTAACGCTGCTATTTAACGCCCGCTGGTATTACGACTCAGACAGGAAAGGGTCTACCGCTCACTTTTTTTTCCGCAACTCGAGGCTACCGAAAATCCCCTTACTTCAATTGCGTATCCTATCTTTTCTATGGGATTTGCCTAACGCTGGTATTACGAGTCTTGGAAAAAGTGAGCGGTACAGCCTCTACCGCCAAGACTCCAACTGCAAAAAAAAGTCAGTAGTTAAGAGTTTTATGGGCTAAAGCCGGAACATAAAGCTCTTAACTACAGTGCTACAAAGTACACTAACACCCATAAACTACCTATGAACCCCTAAACCGAGGCCCCCCCACATCGCAAACCCTATAATTAAAATTTTTAACCTCTAATCTGCCGACTGGACACCGCCGCCACCTACATTATAGCTATGAACCCCTAATCTGCTGCCCCTAACATCGCCGACACCTATATTATATTTATTAAACCCCTAATCTGCCCCCCCAACGTCGCCGCCCCACAACGTCGCCGCCACCTACCAATACTTATTAACCCCTAATCTGCCGACCGGACATCGCCGTCACTATAATAAATGTATTAATCCCTAAACTGCCGCACTCCCGCCTCGCAAACACTACAATAGATTTTATTAACCCCTAATCTGCCCTCCCTAACATCGCCGCCACTTACCTACAATTATTAACCCCTAATCTCCCGACCCCAACGTCGCCGCTACTGTAATAAAGTTATTAACCCCTAAACCTAAGTCAAACCCTAACCCCCCCTAAGTTAAATATAATTTAAATAAAACAAACTAAAATTACTATCATTAAATAAATTAATCCTATTTAAAACTAAATACTTACCAATAAAATAAACCCTAATATACCTACAATATAACTAATAGTTATATTGTAGCTATTTTAGGATTTATATTTATTTTACAGGCAACTTTGTATTTATTTTAACTAGGTACAATAGCTATTAAATAGTTAATAACTATTTAATAGCTACCTAGTTAAAATAATTACAAAATTACCTTTAAAATAAATCCTAACCTAAGTTACAAATACACCTAACACTACACTATCAATAAATTAATTAAATAAATTACCTACAATGATCTAAACTCAAATACAATTTAATAAACTAAACTATAATACAAAAAAACCCACTAAATTACAAAAAATAAAAAAATATTACAAGAATTTTAATCTAATTACACCTAATCTAAGCCCCCTAATAAAATAAAAAAGCCCCCCAAAATAATAAAATTCCCTACCCTAAACTAAATTACAAAGTAATCAGCTCTTTTACCAGCCCTTAAAAGGGCTTTTTGCGGGGCATTGCCCCAAAGTAATCAGCTCTTTACCTGTAAAAAAAATACAATCCCCCCCAACATTAAAACCCACCACCCACACACCCCTTCTCTAAACCTACCCGATCCCCCCTTAAAAAAACCTAACACTACCCCCCTGAAGATCACCCTACCTTGAGGCGTCTTCAGCCAGCCGGCCACCAATGTGCCAGAAGTGGACATCCGGAGCGGCAGAAGTCTTCATCCGATCGGGGCAGAAGAGGTCCTCCATGCGGCAGATGTCTTCATCCAAGCGGCATCTTCTATCTTCAATCAACCAGAGCGGAGCTGAACCATCTTGAATCCAGCAGACGCAGAGCCATCCTCTTCTTCCGATGTCCTAAGTCCGAATGAAGGTTCCTTTAAATGACGTCATCCAAGATGGCGTCCCTCGAATTCCGATTGGCTGATAGGATTCTATCAGCCAATCGGATTTAAGGTAGGAAAAATCCGATTGGTTGATTTAATCAGCCAATCGGATTGATGTTCAATCCGATTGGCTGATTGGATGAGACAATAGAATGCGAGGTCAATTCTATAGTTTAGTTTATTCAATTGTATTTAAGTTTAGATAATTGTAGGTAATTTAATTAATTTATTGATAGTGTAGTGTTAGGTGTATTTGTAACTTAGGTTAGGATTTATTTTACAGGTAATTTTGTAATTATTTTAACTAGGTAGCTATTAAATAGTTATTAACTATTTAATAGCTATTGTACCTAGTTAAAATAAATACAAAGTTGCCTGTAAAATAAATATAAATCCTAAAATAGCTACAATGTAACTATTAGTTATATTGTAGCTATATTAGGGTTTATTTTATAGGTAAGTATTTAGTTTTAAATAGGATTCATTTATTTAATGATAGGAATTTTAGTTCGTTTTAGTTAAATTATATTTAATTTAGGGGGGTGTTAGGGTTAGGGTTAGACTTAGATTTAGGGGTTAATAACTATAATATAGTTGCGGCGACGTTGGGGGCGGGAGATTAGGGGTTAATAATTGTAGGTAGGTGGCGGCGATGTTAGGGAGGGCAGATTAGGGGTTAATAAAATGTATTATAGTGTTTGCGAGGCAGGAGTGCAGCGGTTTAGGGGTTAATACATTTATTATAGTGGCGGCGATGTCGGTCGGCAGATTAGGGGTTAATAAGTGTAGGTAGGTGGCGGCGACGTTGGGGGGGGGGACAGATTAGGGGTTAATAAATATAATATAGGTGTCGGCGATGTTAGACAGCAGATTAGGGGTTCATAGCTATAATGTAGGTTGTGGCAGTGTCCGGAGTGGCAGATTAGGGGTTAATAATAACATGCAGGTGTCAGCGATAGCGGGGGCGGCAGATTAGGGGTTAATAAGTGTAAGGTTAGTGGTGTTTAGACTCGGGGTTCATGTTAGGATGTTAGGTGTAGACTTAGAAAGTGTTTCCCCATAGGAAACAATGGGGCTGCGTTAGGAGCTGAACGCTGCTTTTTTGCAGGTGTTAGGTTTTTTTCACCCAGCTCAGCCCCATTGTTTCCTATGGGGAAATCGTGCACAAGCACGTTTTTCCAGCTTACCGCTACCATAGGCAACGCTGGTATTGAGGGTTGAAGTGGAGCTACATTTGGCTCAACGCTCACTTTTCTGAGGCTAACGCAGCCATTCAGACAACTCGTAATACCAGCGTTGTCTTAAGGGTGCGCTGGAAAAAAGGCTTGTTAGCACTGCAGGTCTTTACCGACAAAACTCCAAATCTAGGAGATAGAAAACATATAGAGAACAACATAATACTAAAAATGTAACTCTAACAAAGGAAGGGGGATTCACGGGAGGGATAAAATATAAAACTTACAACCATACATTGAATATTCACTCTATGGAAAATATATGCAAATTAGTCTATTTCCCCAGTACACATTTTGGTGATGAACCTTCTACCAATAGATGGAGCTGTGTTACACATGTGAAAGAACTTTCAACCAATGGATGGTGCTATGGCATGTTACACAATGTCCACGTATGTGACTGGGGAATAGTTACAATTTTATTTTATTTTTTAAAAAACAGGTTCTTAAACAGCTCTTGTTTATTTTATAGAGATAAAAACGAAAAAATGTCTGTGTAATTTCAGTTAATATATTTGCTTTATCTTTAAGAATTATCATCTTGATGCTCTAAATATAAACATTACAATGTTAAGAGATTGTGTGCTATTTAGAACCAACAACACAGTATCATTGAAGATATGGGTTATTAAGTATTTTTTGTTGCTTTGCCCACCTCTTGCATATTACCTACAACCATTGAACATTAATTATTTTGCTGTACAACATGTATGTTGCATTTATTGTTGATGACTGCCAGTTATGTGTTTAATTAATAATTGAGGTGCACAAATTATATGAACTTGCAGGGTTTGGCAGCCTTAAACCACCCATCCCCCTCAACATTTTAGTCACATAAGTGATTGTACATTTTTGAGGGGATTAAATGGTACAGATATGGACTCTTTGACAGTTGGAAACATATCTGTACCTTATTTATCGCTAAATGATACATATTAGTTCCTTAAGGTGTAATTATGATCCATTGAGGGTACAACTACAGCAGTTGTACCCTAAGTGTTCACAAATGTACCCCAACCATACCTTTTTTTGTTTTACAATGTTTGAGAGTGGCCATAACACTATAGCTGACACTATTAAAATGTGTAGTTCTCCGTGATCCTGCTGATCCTTTGTCATAGGAAGTCCTAAAATCAGTTGTATGACTGCAAATGTCCTGCATGATAGCCTTATTAAAGCTCAACTTTTACAAAGTGATATTGACCATGCTATAGAATGCATAGTCATGTTCCTAAACCACCTCAGCTTGATACATAGAGCTTGATTTATGAATCCTTGGTTCACATATTCTCTCCTGTCCACCTGTGCTCTTCTCTGGTGGGCAGCAATTCGCTGCCGGAATTTAATATTGCATGTGAGCGCTCCTTTGCAAATCAGCCAATAGGAATGCAAGGGTACCCTTATATAAAAGGGTACCTTGCATTCACTATTCAGTGTGCAGCTGAAGACAGCATGAAGAGGACCTCCATGTTGAAAATCTGAAGAGGACCATCCACATCACCGCCACCTCCGAGATGAAGTTACAAGATGGACCGCAGCCGGGATGAAGATGGAAGAAGATGGATGAAGATGGAGCGCCACCGGGATGAAGATGGAGCACTACCCATCATCATTAGCAAATACCAATTTTGTGGTTAGTCTTTTTTGTTTTTTTGTGGGGTGGGTTTTTCCTTTTAGATTAGTTTTTTTAAAAAAAATTAGGGCAGCAAAAGAGCTGAATGCCATTTTAAGGGCAATGCCCATCCAAATGCCCTTTTTGGGGCAATGGCAGTTTAGGATCTTTTTAGTTAGGTTTTTTTATTTTGGGTGGGTAGGGGTTGTAATGTTAGGGGTTTTTTTTAGAAAAAGCGCTTGAGAGGTGACATCATTATTTTATATAAATATATTCAAAGCTCATATACAGAGATGGCAGAAGCTCTGTTTATTCCAAGAAAATAGTTTGTGACAAGAGGTCACAATTCAAGGCTGGAGGAAAGGAGATTATATCTCCTGCAACGTAAACGTTTTTTCACTGTAAGAGCAATGAAATTGTGGAACTTATTACCAAAGGAGGTAGTGAATGCCAAAACCTTAGATACATTTAAAAATGGTTTGGATACATTTCTGTCTAGAAACAGAATTCATGGATATGATTGCTTGTATTAAATAGGTTACCTTTTAATGGGATTAATTAAAGCTCAAAGTGAGCTTTTTGTAAGTATATTAGATTTGTATAGACTTCAGTCTTTTTTTTCAACCTCATCTACTATGTTAAAAGAGTTGATCGCTTTAAGGCAATGCCCTACAAAAAGTCTAACGCTAGCAATGTTTTTGCTAGCACAAAAAAAACATATTTGCCGCAGCACTTGTAATCTAGCCCTATGGCAGCAGTGTTTTGCAACATTGTATAACAAAGCTGCAAATAATGTTGCAAAACACTGCTGCCAAAGAGTACTAAAGACACATGCACCCTCCTGAGCTCTTATAAGCCTACTTAGTTTTACTCTTTAATAAAAGATACTAAGAGAACGAAGCAAATGTGATAACAGA
Organism: Bombina bombina; assembly: GCF_027579735.1. Lineage (NCBI taxonomy): Eukaryota > Metazoa > Chordata > Amphibia > Anura > Bombinatoridae > Bombina > Bombina bombina. Next base: position 751,106,379 of record NC_069504.1, read on the forward strand.
AGTAAATTGGAAGGTTGTTTAAAATTGCATGCTCTATACAAATCATAAAAGATTAATTTTGACTTTACTGTCCATTTCAGCATTTTTATTGCGTCAGTGTGGTAAAGGGATTGGGAAAAATAAGGTTTATTTGCAGTGGGGAGATTGCAGTTAGGGTTAACGGGGTGGGAGATATTGTGCTTAGGGTTAATTGGATATAATATCGGTACTTATGTAATATACATGGGATCAGAAACTCCCTGGTGGCTACTCTTATTAATTAATCTTTATGTGCTGCTATTATTTAGTGATCAGAGTATAATACATTGTTACTAAATAATAGTGCTAGAAATATGATCAAGTCACTAAGATAGTATAGCTATGAAAAGTCATTCAGGTAGATTACGAGTTGTGCGTTCGTCTTTTAATGCTGAAAAAATGGCCATTTCAGCGTTAAAACAGCAACGCAGCTATTACAAGTCTTGTCGGTATAACTGTACCGCAGCCTTTTAGCCTGTAATGCAACGTCAGTCCGCACTCGTAAAAATTATGTTTTTGCATGGGATTCCCATAGCGCAACCATTACAAGTTTTGCGGTGAGGCTAAAAAGCTTGCGTTACACCCTGTAACGACAAGATCCATAACGCCATCTGAAAGCAGTAGTTATGAGTTTTACGCAACAAAACAGTTACATAAAACTCATAACTAAAGTGTTAAAAAGTACACTAACACCTATAAACTACCCATTAACCCCTAAACTGAGGCCCTCCCGCTTTGCAAACACTATATTACATTTATTAACCCCTAATCTGCCGCTCCCGACATTGCCGCCACAAATAAAATGTATTAACCCCTATTCCACCGCTCCCCGACATTGTCACCACTTTAATAAAGTTATTAACCCCTAAACGGCCATCCTCCTGCATCGCAAACACTATTTAAATATTATTAACCCCTAATCTGCCGTCCACCCACATCGCCCCCACTATACTAAAGTTATTAAGCCCTACACCGCCGCAACTATAATATATATATATATATATATATATATATAATATATAAACCCTAAACCGCAAGCCCCCCACAACAAAATTTACTAAATTAAACTATTAACCCCTAAACTTAAAGAACCCCACATCGCAATAAACTAATTTAAACTAGTAACCCCTAAACCTAAAGCCCCCCTAACTTTACATTAAAATTACAATTTCTCTATCTTAAATTAAATTAAACCTTACCTGTTAAATTAAAAAACCTAAGTTTCAACAAACAATCAAACTAATATAACTATTAAACTAAAATTAAACTAACTACCAATTTAATAAAACTAAAATACACATTTAAAAAATCCTAACACTGCTATAAAAATTACAAAATATCTAATTACAAAAAATAAAAAAGACTACATTTAAAAAAATAACAAACACTAAATTACGAAAAATAACAATCGAAATGATCAAAAATAAAAAAGAATTACACCTAATCTAATAGCCCTATAAAAATATAAAAGCCCACCCAAAAAAAACAAAAAAAACTAGCCTACAATAAACTACCAATTGCCCTTAAAAGGGCCTTATGTAGGGCATTGCCCTAAAGATATCAGCTCTTTTACCTGTCAAAAAAAATACAAAGACCCCCCAACAGTAAAACCCACCACCCAACCAACCCCCCAAAATAAAAAAACCTAACTCTAATAAAAACCTAAGCTACCTATTGCCCTGAAAAGGGCATTTGTATGGGCATTGCCCTTAAAAGGGCATTTAGCTCTTTTGCATTGCCCTGAAAAGGGCATTTAGCTCTATTACGAAAAGCCCAAACCCTAAACTAAAAAAAAAAAACACCCAAAAAAAGTTTAAAAAATCCTAACACTAACCCCACAAAGATCCACTTATAGTTGCTGAAGTCCCGCTTGAAGGATCTTCATCCCAGCGTCTCCATCTTCATCCCGGCAGCTCCATCTTCATCCAGACAGCTCCATCTTCATCCAGACGGCATCTTCTATCTTCATTCCGGCGGCGTCTTTTAGTTTCATTCTGGCAGCGTCTTCTATCTTCATCCCGGTGGCACGGAGCGGGTCCATCCTGAAAACATCTGGCGCGGAGCATCCTCTACATACGGTCGCCGCCGTATACTGAATCTTCAATGCAAGGTACGCGGTTCAAGATGACGTCCATTGCATTCCTATTAGCTGATTTGATTTTGGAAATTCAAATCAGCCAATAGGATGAGAGCTACTGAAATTCTATTGGCTGTTCAAATCAGCCAATAGGATGAGAGCTACTGAAATTCTATTGACTGATTTGAATAGCAGGTGTTTTTTTCTGACCCGCTCTCCCCATTGATATCTATGGGGAAAGCGTGCACGAGCACATCAAAACAGCGCTTGTATTGTGTGCAGTATGGATCTCAGCGAAACCATATCGCACGCACAAGGCGGCTGTTTTGAAACTTGTAATGGCTGCACTATAGAGGGTTAAATAACGCAACTGTTGTTAAGTTCGTTAAATTCCCTATAGCGCGCATAACTCGTAATATACCTGATTGGTTACTACATCTTTTTAATCTGAACTTCATAATTGCATTTTACATAGGATCTAGCCCTGCATCTGCATCATGGATGATATCACTATACAAGTTAACTGAGATACAGATACTGGGGCATATAGAATCTATTAGGGAGCAAATTGAATCGACTATTTAGTAAATTCTCTGTGTGAAAGGTGGGATGAGGAGGTGGTAGGAGATTGATTGCACCGGCTGTGTAAATATAGAAGGATTGCAATGCACTAACATTCCACTTGCATTCTTCATTTTAAAACTTGCAAAAGAAATGAGACTGAATTGGTTTGTGGTATAGTACAAGTGTAATATTCGCTTTCATTTTTTTATTTACCAATTCATTGAAGACAATTGAGTAATACTGAAGTTGGTTAACCACAGCAGTATTTGATCAACCAATTAAAGGGACAGTGAAGTCAAAATCCAACTTCTATAACTCATATTAGGGGTGGAACTATATAGAGGATGCAATTAGAAAAAACAAATTACAAGTTACTTCTATTATCAAAACTTGCTTTGTTCCCTTGGTATCCTCTATTGAAGAGTAAACCTAGTTAGGCTTTGGAATGTGCATGTATCTTTAGCACATGAAAGAAGTGTTGGCAACAATATATAAAATAGCTACAAACATTGTTGCAAAATGCTTCCATAGAGTGTTAAACACATGTGTATGCTCCTGAGTTTACCTAGGTCTACTCTTCAACAAACGACAAGAGCAAAGGAAATGTAATAAAAGAGCATGCAATAAAAAAATCCAGTTTACTGATATCTAAACCAGACTTTCTCAATTAAAGTCCTCAAGGAGCGGGCCAGACTTTATATCTCAATCATTATAACTATCTCACCTGTGCTCAGGTTGAGAACTCATTTACATCTGTCATGTTAGGGGTCCTTAAAGTGCCATAAAACAGGTTGAGAACTTGAGATCTGTGCATATCCAAAAAGGGCTAACTAATTTAAAATATTTTCCATAAAATTTGTTTAAAAATTGCTGGCAAGTATTGTAAAATAATTTTCAAAAATAAGCAAAATTAATTACATAGCTAAGCTGCCTGGAGCAGCTAACTCCACCCCCTTATCAGTGTTTAGACACAGGCATTGTATTTCAACTGAGTTCACAGCTTCTAGGCATGCTCCAGCAGATAATCCCTATGCATTTTTGCATTCTACCAAAACAACAATATATTTAGATACAGCCATAAAAGGAAATGTGTGGGGGAGTTAGAGCTTTACAATTCAGAAACTAAAAAGAAAGGGTTAATGGTGAGGCACTGCAGTATAAATTTGCAGGTAAAGTAATTAAAGTACATATTGTGAGGGATCTTTCAGTTCTGGAGGATCATTTTATCTCTATCCAAACTTGTTTATGTTTCTTTAAAGGGACATTCCAGACAAAATTGGAATCCACATGGATGCATTTCACTTTTGAATTGAAACATTTTTTCAATATACATGTATTAGCAAAAATGCTTCTAATTAAAGCTATAGCTGTTTCAAAAGTGTATTTAAGTATGCACCGTGCACCAGCATTTTAAACACATCACTTGCTTAGACAGCCTAAGGTGCTTGTACTATCTGGTAATGACTCAGTATGTTAAATACGGACATGATACAAGCCACACTGGTGCTCTGAGCAGCTGCAGTACTTAAAATGCTGGTGCACTGAGAATATCTAGCTTTGCTTCACATGCACGTGCAGAGAAAAATGCTAACACTAAAACAGTGATAACTTTTACTAGAAACATTTTTGCTAATACATGTATATTGCAAATATGTTTCTATTCAAAGATGGAATACATCTATGTCCATTTAAATTTTGACTGGAATATCCCTTTAAGAACTCAAATTGAGAAACAGATCTAAATAATGAAAGTTTAATTATACTATATTGCCCTTTTAACATTACATAGATCATATTTCCATTCAAATGTGATAAAAATAATAATATGCAAAACTTGAGAGATTGCATTAATGTGTCGATAGTTTAGTTGTAACAATGCATTTTATAGTACATTAGCCATAGTATACGTGAATAGTTTGAATTCCTCCCATATTATAATTGTCATTATTATTGCCTGCTATAACCATGTACCTAAATTGAAGTTAGGTAGAGACTTCACACAAGTATTTGAGACTTGTCCCATTCCCTGTGAATACCTTCCATTTTCTGGTAACTTTAGTAGTTTTAATATATTGTGAGGTGAGGTACCTTGCTGATGCAAGGGTCATGCTATCATTTTATTTTCTTACTTTGAGCCAGATGATCTAATGCTCTCTGTTCAGATGAGATTATCTAAAATGATTCTCCAGAACTGAAAGATCCCTCACAAGATTCTAAAAGGCAAATTTTGCTATACCTGTACTTCTCTAAGGGGCATTTCCTGCATTACATGAGAGTTTTGTAACATTTATACTTTAGGCTGTTTTATTTTAGTTTAGACTTTAGATTTTGTCCTCTAAAGGGATACTAAACCCACATTTTTTCTTTTGTGATTCAGATAGAGCATGCAATTTTAAGCAACTTTCTAATTTACTCCTATTATCAATTTTTCTTCATTCTCTTACTATTTTTATTTGAAAAAGGAGGAATGTAAGCTTAAAAGCCGGCCCATTTTTGATTCAGCACCTGGGTAGCGTTGGGTACATTTATGTTCTACCCAGGTTCTGAACCAAAAATGAAGAAAAGTCAGAATTGGCGCTAATACCAACCCTATGTCAAGTATATAAGGGTTCCTCTCTCAAAAACCCTAGAGAGATGCAATATGAGACAGTGTGGAAATACTGGCGCTAAAGCTAGGGTCTAAATTGATTCAAATGAGGGATACTCAGATGAGTAATCTACTGGTGTATACAAGTAGATGTATCAATACTAAATCAACACAATATAGTGTGCTAAAATAAATACTATTAGGAGCATAAAAAAACATATATAATTTAATAGCATAAAAAACACATATAGTCTATAATACACACAAGGTAAATAAGATTGGGCAGAATCGGATAATAAAAATAGATGCTGTTAGTAGTATATATATAAAGCCAATATGTAATTAATAATGCCCTTTGAACTAGCTCGTTGAAAGCATATAAAAAGGGGGATAATTAAGCACAAACGTACATATGTACTCTAAACAACTACTGGTTACTGCAAGGAGTGAACCAGCCAGTCCAGCAATCCGCACCAACAGCAACAATATCTATTTTTATTATCTGATTCTGCCCAATCTTATTTACCTTGTGTGTATTATAGACTATATGTGTTTTTTATGCTATTAAATTATATATGTTTTTTATGCTCCTAATAGTATTTATTTTAGCACACTATATTGTGTTGATTTAGTATTGATACATCTACTTGTATACACCAGTAGATTACTCATGTGAGTATCCCTCATTTGAATCATTTTAGACCCTAGCTTTAGCGCCAGTATTTCCACACTGTCTGAACCAAAAATGGGCTGGCTCCTAATCTTACACTCTTTATTTTTTCAAATAAAGATAGCTAGAGAACAAAGAAAAAGTGATAATAGGAGTACATTAGAAAGCTGCTTAAAATTGCATACTCTATCTGAATCATGAAATACAACATTTGGGTTTAGTATCCCTTTAAGTTTTATTACAGTTAAGCTTTGCACTTTCTATTTTGTATTGTAATGCATTTAGATTCTGTATAAAGTAGTGTATTTAGGATTGGAATTTTACAAATTATTTTTATGGTTTGAAAGTTTTGGTGTAACTTTAACAAATTATGATCATACTTTGTAAATTTACCTGTATCTTTTACAAATTATATTGCACTTGATATTTGTTCTATGTAAAATAAAACGAAAAATTCCCCAGGTATTCCCTTGGCTGAACAGGGGAATTCCAAGTTTATGTCTGTATCCCTCTCACAATTCTTATAATATTCTCTAAGCATGTTAAACCTGCAGGTTTTACTGATTCATGGATAGTAGCCATGATTAGCAAATAATTCTAAGAGAACAAAGACAATGTGATAATGTAAGTTGAACCCTCTATCTGAATTGTAAAAGTTTTATTTTTTAATTTCATGTCCCTTTAACGTTAACCCTTCCTTCACTTACATTTAAATGTTCTAAAACTTTGTAGTGTTTTGATAAGTTGCATCTCTCAGAAAACATTGCTTAGCAATGCTAAACACTTTCACTTGTGATTAATTCAGCTACAGTAGACCTGCAAATATATTTTAAAATACTTAATATACTATTCAATTTACATTTATGTCCAATAGGGCTGTGCGATATACTGCAGATGCGTTTTTTAACCGCAATTAACCACCGCAATTTAAAAACCGCCAGAGTCTGTGTTTTTAAAACAATATAGTCACGTTGATTGCAGTAGCCATGTTAGTCCAGAGATTTAGATATCAAAATAACAAGAGTATTGCATTGAGCAATGATACTTTTTTTATTGGACTAACTATACATTTAGTTAGATCCCTTATAAATGTATAGTTAGTCCAATAAAAAAAGTATCATTGCTCAATGCAATACTCTTGTTATTTTGATATCTAAAACAATATATATATATATTTCTTGCGCCCCCCCCCCGGCCCCCGGACCCGCCCACCCCTCCTTCATCTGCCTGTGCGGCTATGTTCCACTTCTAGAAACAAGAAAAAGGAGAGAGGCGTCGTATGTGTGAATCAATCGACAACTGCCAAGCATGAGCATGATATGTTTGTGCACAATACAGCATGAGTTGTTGTTTTTAAAATTGTTTTTACTTTCTATTAAAACATATTTTTAACTATACACTCTCATTGCTCAGTGTATTATTCTACGCTACCCTGGGACGCTGCTTCTCTTGGGAATCCTGTATCAGCTAGCTGGTCTGCTGTTGAAAACCAGCCTGCATCTACTGGCACATTGGAATACCTTCACAGAATGTGAGTACCCTGCACTATCTTGTACTCTCCTTCAGTTGTCGATTGATTCACACATACGGCGCCTCTCTCCTTTTTCTTGTTTCTAGAGCTGCTAACCATATTATGGTGAAGAATAAGTGCTGCCTCCTCACTTGTGGATATCATTAACTCATCATTTCACATTTTCCTTATCACCAAGGATTGTGATTTTTACTGGTGACTATACCAAATAACTTTTGATTTGCTTTGGAGTATATTAATACATTGTTCTTAATATATAGCGCCCCCTATAGGGTGTTAACCCTGTATATCATATGTTCCACTTCTGACAGTTTTAAATCAGAGAGTTGCCGCAGGTTACCATGGCAACGCTCAAAAACATTTCCTGCTGAGCGGGAAAGAAGGAACTGCCTGAGTCAAGTATTGTACAGTATCAGTACAAGCAGGAAATCTCTGTCATCTACAATGGTTGCAGGTTTATTTGTGAGTGGTCTCATATTTAGGCAGAACTTTTTCAAACTAAAAAAAAAAAAAGTTTTGAACAGGTAAGAAATAATTGCATTAGTTTTTTATTTATATTCTAAGCAGTGGGCACTGAATTAAAAATGCTATAGTTGCATGAGCGTATCAGGGTTGTTTAAAATAGGGACTGATGTAATGTGATTGTATTCAGACATCCTGCCATAATTTAGTTGCAATGAACTGAATTCCTATCATGTATAGACCCTCAAAAGCATATTTGAGCAGCTGTTTCTTAGTCACTTTTATTATATTTGTTAAAGTGAAGGTAAACTCGATCGGTATGGAACATATTCATGTACACAGTATAAAAAATAAACCCCACTTTCATTCATATTTTTTTTTAAATTTCAAAATCAAAGTTTTATTACAGATAATAGTTCCGATTTTCACATACCCCTTCTCCTCCTGACGCCGATATACCACTTATTTCTTTGAGTGACATTTCCTCATCTGCCAAATTGATTTTCTGGCCGTTAGGCGGCCAACTCCCCACACAAAACGTCCCTTTGAGCCATCGCGCATGCTCTTAATTTTTCTTCTGATCCCGATGCAAATTCTGATGCCTTGCATAGCATTGCGCATTGGAACCACACCAAATTTCAGTGGAGAGCTTGGAAGCCTACGTAGCGAGCAGGTGGGACCGCTCTTTATGTCATAGAATTGATCTACTAACTAGGAAATTGAAAGGGGTGGAGGAAGGATCGGTAAGGAGATAAAACCGACAAACAAAATAAAAATATTTAGGAATAATTAAAAAAAATAATAATAACTTAGCGACTTGATTATATATACTGTATTGAAGCTATCTATTCCACACAGCCCAACTTTACCATTACTTGAAATAGGGTAAAAGGAAATAACCATTTAATCCCAAAATTGGAAGAATATGCATATTGTCCAGAAAGAACTCCTTTAAATGAACTTTAAAGGAAAATCTTCCATTGAGAAAACACTATATAAAAGGGATTTTTTTAGGTTTAATTATAGCTGATTATTTTGAAACTAACAGGAAGCATATGTTTGTGCACAACTAGTCTGTGTAAAAGTAACGCTGGCTGATAGAACTGCCACAGCTCTATTGGTAGCCAGGTATGTGCCCCACAAGCATAAAGTTAAAAAGTTTTTGTTTGTTTTTTTGTTTGTTTTTTGCAGAACAGGAAAATTCTTAAAAAAAACAAGTAACAAAGTTCTATTTTAGATGCGACAGAGGTAATCAAAATGGATTTCATTTACTTTTATTAAACTGCAAAACAAAGTTTCCCTGATAATTGAGTTGAGTGTAGATAAATGATCAATCATCATAGTATGACCAATTAAGTAAGTAGTACTAGTGTCCAATAACTTTAAAGTTTAAAGTGGGGTTTTTTTTTATTAACTTCTGTGACGCATAACATATTTGATTCCTTTGCATTCCCTGATAATTGGATAATTGAGTTGAGTGATCATAAATCATCATAGAGTGTATTGGCCATCGAGAAACATGTACATTAAACACCTGCTGAAATGCCTTAAATCTAACTCCTTCTGATTATTCAAAATCAAATAAGCACGATGTCTATGCCATCTTGTCAGCTTACCTCAAATATAAGAGCATTTTCAATTACAATGTGGTACCTGTGGTTGATACTCCTATGCATGCTGCCATATTGTGACGTACGTTACACACGGGCACAGCTGTCACATGACACGCACGGCACTCTGTTAGAACACCGGCATCTTCAAACTATTGAGAAAAAGAAAGAAGGCACCACAATAGTGCAGGGTCAAATGGTTCTGGTGTCTCCCCGCTCCAATATTCCCCTACTTACTGGATCCAAAGCACTGTGCCAGTGCTCAAAATGCCTTCTGGGCTCTCAACAGTCGCCCAGCTAACTGCTCAAGGTATGACAGCACGGCTCCTCTGTGTTAGCACGTCTCTGGAACCTCCAGCATCTAGTGACCAATGGTCCGTAGTCTCCTCTGTGGGATACTCGAATGCCTCCAGCAAACACCAGGTCAATGAGGATAAAGGTATATAGGAATATATTGTATACCGCTGTTACCTCTATAAATCAGTGTAAATAATCTGATATGTACAAGTGCGGTAATGATTGTATGTGTATTAATCAAAATTAAAATTAAAATACCGTGGTAAGTCTGGTAAAATATAAGCAGACTTTATTTAAAAGCAATCACGACATTTCACGGTCTCAAACCGTTTTATCAAGTGTACTGCATAATTAAAATACCACGGTTAAATAGACTTATTTCGGCGTCTCAGGATTCACATTGCGCATGCGTCACTACCCTAATTTCAATTGGTCAATTTTTTAGGTGTGTCAATACATCATGGATTTCATTCAGAAACTATAACGATCCGCCATTGGTCCGTGACTCCACCAATAGGGAGCACAGAAATCGACAACACCTCTACTAGTGTAATGTTAGAAGTAGCGTGTTTTACCCGTATTATGTATACATCGATATGATTATTTAAATATACATGTACCGGATAGTGGCGCAATCACAATGTGATATATCCCTTACATTCTAAAAAATACACATGTATATAAATAGCATTCCCTGTATCCACACTCATTATTCTATCAATGTGGATAAAAGTTTCCTCACATATTTTTATTTAGCTCTACATATCTATAAATGGCAATCTCATTTCACAGGATGATCTACCAATATAATTATACAGATGAGTTACAGTGAGAGTTATGCATTGTGATAAAACTCTAACATCATATCTAATGTGTCTCGAGGCTATACTTAAAGCAATGCCATCTATAGCATAAGATCATATTATATACATAAACAAAGATCCATCATATCAAGATCTTAAATTCTACATGTCTATAAATTCTACATATCTATAATGACAATCTCATTTCACAGAATAATCTAATAGAAAAACTGTACAAATAAATTACTGTTATAGTAAAGTATTATTAACTCTAACCGTTTCTCTGATATATTCTCAAGGCCTTGCTAAGGACAAAACCACATGTAGCATAAGATCCTATTGTAAACATAAATCCACCATATCTTGTATATATAACTATCCCCAAATTGGAAATGATACAATCCTATGATAATTTATATTGACACCTATATATAGCCTTACATATGAGGCATAAACTATAGTGTTAAAGTGTCACTATTGTTATCTTAAAGACTAGATGTGTATAGTCCCGGGTGGATAGGGTTCCCAGTATATGGTAGATATGGTGTACTATAATGTCTAAGCTCAATAGTCATTAAGAATTCCTGATGTAGCAAAAAACAAAAAACTAATCTAAAATATTTCGTATATAAGTGAAATGTATGACTAGAAATTCCTATATATTACGCACTCTATACTATTGGGTTGTTCTCATATATAGGGTTCTATAATGATCTCTACAAGTTAGAATAATCTATTCCATAAAGGTAAAATGAGTGATCCAACCACCTAGGGGATATATGGTGGATCAATATAGACATTATAGATATGTATATATAATTACCAGCTAAGGTCTCGACTCTAATTATTGAAAGCTGCCATATCAATATTTTCATTGAGTCCAAATGGATTCAATGTCTTAAATTTCCAGATCCAATAAGTTTCTCGTTGCCTGAGGTATAATAATCTATTTCTCCCCCATTTTTTGATCACTAGTTCTAATGGATATAATCTGAAAATATTAGTTTCCCCTGGGTGGCATTTATTACCATGTCTAGGTATACTATAGTTCTTAGTTTTATTTTTGAGGTTCCTCATGTGTTCACCCCATCTCTTTTTCAGAGGTCTAGAGGTCCTCCCAATATACTGGAGGCCACACCTACACTCCAATAGATACACTACAAAAGAAGAATCACATGTAAAATGTGAATCAATTTCAAAAACTTCTCCCGTTGAAAAAGAGGTGATAACCAACTTCTCTCCTAACGTGAATTCACATAGTCCACATAAGGCTCTATTACATTTGTAAAAACCTGATTTACATAGGCCTATCCTATTTGGTCTAACTGACCCTCTAGATTTAGTATCTAATGCATGTCTTTTCATAAGTACTTTGCTGGGGGCTAGTTTGTTCTTTATAGTAGGTGCTCTTCTAAAAGTGCATATCGGTTGTTTATCTAGAATATCTCTGAGAATTGGATCACCTTGAAGGATATACCAATACTTCTTAAGGATCTTCTTAATTTTCTCATGGTTGTTATTATACTGAGTAATAAATCTTAGATTACCATTATCTTTTTTGTTTTTATTAGTTTCTATGTTAGCCCCCTTCTTCAAAATCAGCTCATTTCTATCTTTCTCTCGAGCTCTATTCAGACTATCTTCAACCAGATCTAATGGGTATTGTTTCTCTAGAAATCTTTCTTTAAGGAGTAATGCCTGTTCCTCAAAAGTTATAGAATTAGTGCAATTTCTTTTAATTCTACAAAACTGGTTGAAAGGAATGTTGGTTTTCCAGGGTCTATAATGGTTGCTATGATAGTTTAAATAGCTGTTCGTGTCTACGTCTTTAAAATGGGTGCTTGTAATTATATTGCCTTCCATGTCCCATTTCAGAACTAAATCTAAGAAGTCAATTTCATCTTCTTCTACCTTATAGGTGAACTTGATACCCATATCGTTATCATCTAAAGACTTCGCAAATTTTTCTGCTTTAATTTTAGTGCCCTCCCATATAAACAGCAGATCATCAATGAAACGGCCATAGAAGACCAGACTCACCTTATGGGGAGAGGAATAGATGACATTTTCCTCAAATATCCCCATAAACAAGTTAGCAAAACTTGGGGCAAATCTGGTCCCCATGGCCGTTCCCTTGATTTGAATAAAAAATTCCTCCTGGAACACAAAATAGTTGTGTTCCAAAACGAATGCTATTGCATCCAACAAGAACCTCCTTTGTTTTTCAGGTAGATATATATCCCTTTTCAGGAAAGCCTCAGCAGTTTCGATACCTATGTGATGTGCAATGTTGGAATATAATGATGAAGCATCACATGTCATCCATATCAGTTCTCTATTGTCCTTATTAATTCCTGATACTTTTGAAATCAAATCTGGTGTATCCTTGATATAAGAATCAAGCATAGACATGTTTTTTTAAAAAAAAATTATCGATATATTCTGATAGGTTGCAAGTAAGATTCCCTATCCCCGAAATGATCTTCAAACTATTGTCTATGTCAAGCACTAAGCTGGTGTTCTGACACGCTCAAAGTCATGCTTTGAGCCCATGGAGTACTCTGACATTAGGGCTGAAAGAGTAAGGATCTCCTGGTGCAGTATTATGCACTGCGGGGTCAGAAGTGCTCAGCAACCATTGTATATAAGATAAGATGCTCTCCAGTTTGTAGAGTTGCCAGACGCTTCCTTGTTGGTGACGAGCTGCAGTTGTGGGGTTGGCACACGCTTCCTGGGAGTGACAGGCTGGGCTTCCTTGTGTTAGGCGGCAATGGGAGTCACGCTTTGAACCCAAGGATGGATGTAACTTTTGGGCTGGAAAAATAAGGATCTTCCGGTGCCACATTATGCACTGCAGGGTCAGGAGTACTCAGCAATCATTGTATGTAACCAGATCCCGGAATTCGGATTTCCCTATGCAAGGCTTCTTTATTTCCAGGACTGGTCTCCCCCTCCCTCTGTAGAGCTTACTATTTTCAAATATGGTGTCTGAAACCGTTGAAATACTATATCAGTGGAAAAAAACATAATTTATGTAAGAACTTACCTGATAAATTAAATTCTTTCATATTGGCAAGAGTCTATGAGCTAGTGACGTATGGGATATACAGATATACATTCCTACCAGGAGTAGGAGTTTCCCAATCCTCAAAATGCCTATAAATACACCTCCCACCACACCCACAACTCAGTTTAACGAATAGCCAAGTAGTGAGGTGATAACAAAAGGAGTAAAAAAACATACAAAAAGAGGAACCGGAAAAATAATTGTGCTTTTATACAAAAAAAAACATAACCACCAATATGAAAGAAATGAATTTATCAGGTAAGTTCTTACATAAATTATGTTTTCTTTCGTGTAATTGGCAAGAGTCCATGAGCTAGTGACGTATGGGATAGAAATAACCAAGATGTGGAAGACCACAGAAGAGTCATTAGAGAGGGAGGGATAAAATAACAACAGCTATTTCCACTGAGAAATTAAATCCACACAATAATTAAGTTTTTGTTGAAAAAACTTAAATCAAAACCAGTAGAATCAAACTGAAACAGCTGTCTGAAGAACTTTTCTTCCAAAAACTGCTTCAGCAGAAGCAAAATACATTAAAATGGTAAAAACAATAAAAGTATGCAAAGAAGACCAAAATTCTGCTTTGCAAATTTTATCATCCAAAGCTTCATTCTGAAAAAGCCCAAGAAATTCTTAGCAGAATGAGCTGTAAATCTCTGAGGCAGAACCTGCCCTGCCTCCAAATAAGCCTTGAAAAAAAAAAAGCTTTAACGAGGATGCCAAAGAAATGGCAGAGGCTTTCTAAACTTTTCTGAAACCAGAAAAACAACAAATAGACTAGAAGTCTTCTGAAATCCTAATAACCTTGAGATAGAATTACAAAGTTCTTACCACATCCACAGGATGTAAAGAACTCTCAAAAAATCTTTAGGATTAGAATACAAAGAAGGAACAACAATTTCTCTACTAATTTTGTTCAAATTCACAACCTGAAAAAAAAGAAGTCCACAAAACAACTTATCTAGATGAAAAAATCAGATAAGGAGACACAGAAGAGAGAGCTGATAAATCAGAAACTCTTCTAGCAGAAGAGATAGCAAAAAGAAACAACAATTTCCAAGAAAGTAGATAATCTTTAAGGAAAATATAGGCTCAAAAGAAAGAGCCTGCAAAATCATTGAATCAAATTAAGACTACAAAAATTAGAATTAATAAATGAACAGACTTGATGCAAACCAAAAGCCTGAACAATACAGTGAACATCAGGAAGTTTAAACAATCTTTCTAGGAAATAAAACAGAACAGATTTTTTATCCCTTCAAAAAATTTGCAGACAATCTTATCCAAACCATCCTGAAGAAACTGAAAAATCCTAGGAATTCTAAAAGAATGCCAAGAGAATTTATGAGAACACCATAAAATATAGGTTTTCCAAACCTGATAATACATGTTCCTTGAAACAGACTTATAAGCCTGCAACATGGTGATACAAACTGAGTCAAAGAAACCTCTATGACTAAGCACTAATCAATTTCCATACCTTCAAATTAGTAATTTAAGATCCAGATGGAAAAAAGGCCCCTGAAACAAGAGGGCTGGCCAAAGAAAAAGCATCCAAGGATGGCAACTGGACATCCGGACAAGATCCACATACCAAACCTGAGAGGCCAACACATGAGACTGTTCCAATATGATCTTGAAGATCACCCTTTGAAGAAAAAAACCAGAGGTGGAAATATGTAGCCAGGTTGCAAAACCAAGACACTGCTAATACATCCACCATTTCCGTCTGAGGATCCCTGGACCTGAAAAGGTACCTGGGAAATTAAGAAAACACCTCTGTATAGAGATACCACTCTCCTGGATGTAAAGACTGATGGCTGAGATAACCCAACTCCCAAATGTCTAAACCTGAGATATAAATCGTAGAAATTAGACAGGAGATGAATTCCGCCTAAGAATGTAGTCAAGATACTTCTTAATTGCTAAGGAACTACAAGTCCCTATTTGATGATTGACATATGCCACAGTTGTGATATTGTCTGTCTGAAAGCAAAAATGAAAAGTTCTCTCCTAAAAGAGGCCAAACCTGAAAGAGCTCTGAAAATATCACAGAGTTCTAAAATATTGATTGGAAACCTCGCCTCTTGAAGTTTCCAAATCCCTTGTGCTTTCAGAGACCCTCAGACAGCTCCCCAAGATCTAAAACTTGCATCCATTAAGAATACAGTCCAGGAAAGACAAACAAAAGGAGGACCCCTGAATAAAACGATAATAGTCTAATCACCAAATCAGAGAGAGAGTTGAGTGTTGGGATTTAAGAATATCAACTGTGATATCTGAAAACAATCCCTGCACCATTGAATCAGTATGCAAAGCAAAAGAGGTCTCAGATGAAAAACGAGCAAAGGGAACCAGGTCCGGACAAGTTAAGAGACCTAAAACTTCCATGCACATAGCCACTAAAAGGAATGTTCTAGACTGTAAGTTAGACAGGCTAAAACCAAATACAATTGACATTTGTCCAAAAAAGACAAAGTCATGAACACAGAATTCTGTCAGGGTGCCAGGAATCAGACTGAGACGAGAAGTGCAAGAATAATCACACCTTTATTAATAACAAAAAAGAAATAAAAAGTCCACAAGTCAAGCATCAAGCCAGGAGTCTAAGCCAGAGCTGGTAATCAGACGAGCCGAGTCAGAAGCCAAAGCGAATAGTCAGACGAGCCGAGTCAGGAGCCAAAACGAGTAGTCAGATGAGCCAGAATCAGGAACAAGGAGAACAGCAGAATCAGGAACAAGCCAAGTATCAGGAACCAGGAGGGATGTCAGACAGCCAGGTAATACACAGGAACTTGAACACAGGAACTCACAAACAGGTCTGAGACAACGCAAGGGCAAAGCATACTGAACAGAGGCCCTTTAAATAATAAGTAATGACGTCACAATACTGAGACTGCAACCTGTCTAACATGGATGATGTACACCAGTCTGGCCATAAGAGGGCATGCAGGAAATGAGCAGCATCAGACACTCTGCACCAGATTCAGTAAGAGGTGAGTAAAATGGCTGCCAGCAGCACATGGCAAACAAAGCAGGGAAAAAACCCTGACAGTACCCTCCCCTCAACGACCCCTCCCCCGGGGGAGGACAAAAGGCTTATTGGGGAAATGGGCATGGAAGGCATGGAGGAGGGCGGAAGCATGAACATCAGAGGAGGGAACCCATGAACGCTCCTCCGGACCGTAGCCCCTCCAGTGAACTAAATACTGTACGCTACCCCTGGACATACGAGAGTCAATAATGCTGCTGACCTCATACTCCTCATGGTTGTCAACAATGATAGGACGGGGACGAGGCAACACAGTGGTAAACCGATTACAAACCAATGGTTTCAAGAGGGAGACATGAAAAACATTGGAGATGTGCATTGAAGGAGGAAGGTCAAGAGCGTAGGCCACAGGATTGACCCGTCGGAGTATTCGAAAAGGACCAACATAACGGGGAGCCAGTTTATTGGAAGGCACATGAAGGTTCAAGTTGTGGGAGGACTGCCAAACCCTCTCACCAACCTGATAGGAAGGTGCGGGCAGACGCCTGCGATTAGCCTGGAACTTTTGGCGCTGCATAAAACGATGAAGGCAATCCTGAATCTGCACCCACATTGAACAGAGTTGCCGGAGATGCTCCTCCAAAGCCAGAATACCCTGAGACATGAATGAATCGGGCAACAAGGATGGTTGGAACCCATAATTCACATGAACAGGGATAACTGGGAGGAAGCATTAATAGCACTAATACGAGCAAACTCTGCCCAAGGTACCAGTTCAGACCAATTATTGTGGTGATCTGAGACATAGCAATGGAGGAACTGTTCCAGAGCTTGATTAGACTGTTCTGCAGCCCCTTTGGATTGAGGGTGATATGCCGAGGAGAATGAAAGCTGGATCCCCATTTGAGCACAAAAGGAATGCCAAAATCTGGAGACAAACTGGCTACCCCGGTCCGAGACTATCTCCTTGGGTAACCCATGTAAATGGAAGACCTTTCGGGCAAAAATTGAAGCAGGTTCCTGAGCGGTAGGCAGCTTCTTCAAGGGAACGCAATGTGACATTTTAGAAAAACGGTCAGCCACCATTAGGATAACAGTATTGCCATTGGAAACAGGGAGCTCGGCAATGAAGTCCATGGAAAGATGTGTCCAAGGATGCTCACCATTAGCAATAGGTTGAAGAAGACCCACAGGAAGACGTCGAGGAGTATTATTCTGTGCACAGACTGAGCAGGAGGCAACATACGCAGCAACATCAGAACAAAGACCTGACAACCAGAATTGTCGAGTGACAGACCAAATCATTTGGTTCTTGCCCGGGTGACCTGTGGTTTTAGGATAGTGGTAAGTGTGCAATAGTTTAGTTTGAAGATTCTCAGGAACAAAGCACTTAACACTAGGTTTCTCAGGAGGTGCATTGGTTTGTTCAGCTAGGATCTCCTCCCCCAAGGGAGAAGTCAAATTAGTACGTATGGTAGCCAAAATATAGTCAGGAGGTATAACTGGAATAGGTACAGACTCATCCTTGGACAGAGGCAAAAATTGTCGAGAGAGGGCATCAGCCCTAACATTCTTACTACCAGGCAGGTAGGAGACCACAACAAAAATAGTGCCCATCTGGCCTGTCGGGGCGACAAACGTTTTGCTTCGGATAGATAAGTCAAATGCTTGTGGTCAGTAAGAATGAGCACTGATACGCTAGTACCCTCGAGAAGGTGCATCCATTCCTTGAGTGCCAAAAATATGGCCAGTAATTCCATGTCGCCAATTTCATAATTGAACTCCGCCGAAAACAATTTCTTAGAGAAGAAACCGCACGGACGCAAGCAACCGTCAGGCGTAGGACTTTGAGACAAGAGGGCACCTACTCCAGTCTCAGATGCATCGACCTCAAGAATGAAAGGCAGGACAGGGTTAGGATGAGCCAGAACTGGAGCAGTAGCAAAGGCAGTCTTAAAACTCTTAAAATCCTTATTGGCAGTAGGTGACCAATGGAGTGGATCATTCTCCTTACTAGTCATGTCAGTGGTAGGTTTGACCAAGGAAGAAAAGTTTTTAATAAACTTCCTATTGTAATTGGCAAAGCCCAAAAAATGTTGAATAGAGCGAAGACCAACTGGGCGAGGCCACTGCAGGACTGTAGACAACTTGTCAGGATCCATGGAGAGCCCTGAAACAGAAATTACATAACCTAGGAAGGTTACTTAAGTCTGATGGAACTCACATTTCTCGATTATACAAAACAGGCCATTCTCACATAATCTCTGAAGCCTCAAGAGTGAACAGCAGAATCAGGAACAAGCCAGGGATCAGGAACCAGGAGGGACGTCAGACAGTCAGGTAATACACAGGAACTGGAACACAGGAACCTGAACACAGGAACTCATAAACAGGTCTGAGACAACGCAAGGGCAAAGCATACTGAACAGAGGACCTTTAAATAATAAGTGATGACATCACAATACTGAGACAGCAACCTGTCTCACATGGATGATGTACACCAGTCTGGCCATAAGAGGGCATGCAGGAAATGAGCAGCATCACACACTCTGCACCAGATTCAGTAAGAGGTGAGTAAAATGGCTGCCAGCAGCACATGACAAACAAAGCAAGGAAAAAAACCCTGACAAATTTATCTAGAAACCCAAAAAGAGGTACCCTTGTCTGAGGAATCATGAAACTCTTGGGTAAAATAAATCCTCTAACCATGTCTTGAAGAAACAAAACTAGTTGATTTATGAGAGATTCTAATAAATGAAAAGATTAAGCAAATACCAAGATAGCATCCAAATAAAGAAACACAAACTTACTTCACCACCTCCATAGGAGGCAAAGTTTGTAAAACTGAGTTGTGGGTGTGGTGGGAGGTGTATTTATAGGCATTTTGAGGATTGGGAAACTTTGTTCCCTCCTGGTAGGAATGTATATCCCATACGTCACTAGCTCATGGATTCTTGCCAATTACATGACAGAAATATCTCCACAAAACACTGCAGCACACACTCTGCATGCCTCACAGTGAGTGTGTTCTGCAGATGTGATTCCTCTATAAGCAGCATACATAATAAAACAATGTACCGTGCGTGTCATGTGACAGCTGTGCAACGTCGTACATCACAATATGGCAGCATGCATAGGAGTATCAAGCACAAGTACAACATTGTAATTGTAAACACTTTTTTTTAACAATTTGAGGTCAACTGACAAGATGGCATAGACATCCATGCTTACTTGATTTTGATTAATCAGAAGGAGTTAGTTTTAAGGATTTTAGCAGGCATGTGTTAAGGGTCCCTTTAAGATTCTTTAATGTAAAATACATTTTTAACTGAAAAATGAAGGTGTTTTAGTCATTTTTAATAAAATCTCAAGTTGAATCGCAAACCGCGTTTTTTTGGGTCGAAAACCGCAATTTTATTTTTTTTCAAAATCGCACAGCCCTAATGTCCAACTTCATGGTTTACTTCATAGATCGTTCTTCATGGATAAATGTCATGTTTTATATTTCTGTACATTTAATATTTAAATAATATTTAAATATATTGTTTCATAAAAATCTGATTTATTTATAGATATGCCTTGTATATTTAATACATTATACTGCACATCAATATTAAATATTCAAGTTTTAAATATATGTTAGTGTTTTGCATGTTTAAAAACATTTTAATATATTTACTGTTAATTAGAAAGGCCATTTTGTGCTGTTTGCAACTAATCAGGAGCCTAAATACAGTGCCACTGAATGCAAACAAAGCTGGTCTTTTTATTTTTATTTTATTTTTTTCAATCTATACTATAATCGCATTTGTAATGCTTCCATCGCCAGTTGCACATGCACCCTTAAAGGAATGTTGGCTGCGTGAAGCCAATAAGTATTAAAAATAAAAACGAACCAGAGGAATCTTTAATAATCTGTCGGTTATTAACTTTATTCAGCAAGAATAGGAATATATCATATCAAACCCCACGGTACTGGCTATTGTGGCTCTATATCTTCCTATTTCTGGCTGTTTTTATGATACTGGAGGTCCAGATCGGAACTTAAAGGCCTATGGCGGCGGCCTACTACTCCTAGGCAATCACTTCTCCCCCCCCCGGGTAGAGCTGGGTGATCAGTGCTGTCAGAGTAACCTGACTTACTGAGTCTCTACGATCCATACCACTAGCTGGACTGAGAGCTGACAAGTTATTTAACAGCATTCTACTCTGGCGGGCCCTCAAGAAGGGTGAAGAAACAACATATGGCGGGAGAGAACTGCATAATGTTCTGGGAGGACATCCCGATTAAACTTGCATCCCTTATGTACAAGCTCATAGAGTCTGCACCTTACGACTATCTGATGGATCGGCTATACTTGGCAGAGAAGGATACAGGGCTCCGGATGGAGGAGCCTGCAACTATATCAGCAGAGCTGAAAACAAAACAATGCCCTAGTCCAGGTGCTGCAACAAGTGTCAGAACTCCACAATCCGCCTATAATAAAGAAAGCTCCGGCGGCCTGCTTGATGAGGATTATCAATGTCTACAAGTTGCAACCCATTCCAAACAAGGAGCTCCCTTACACACATATTTCTCAGCCAATTTCTAATGCTATGAGCACCTCGCGCAACTATCAGACTGATCTACAATGCCAACCACTCAAATACCTGGTCTCTCAGATCACTAACCTGCCTGCGAGCACCTCGCGCAACTATCAGACTGAACTACAATGCCAAACACTCAAATACCCGGTCTCTCAGATCACTAACCTGCCTGCGAGCACCTCGCGCAATTATCAGACTGATCTAAAATGTCAAACACTTGATTACCCGGTCTCCCTGTTCACCAGCCTGCCTTATCCGGAAGATTCACCACTGCACCATGTGGCCTGGTTGAATAGCTCGGGAAAAAACACTTACACTTCCTCGCTGCAGGTCGCTGGAGACACAGTCTCATTGACTTTATTACACTCTGCATGCCAGGCGACCGGCGGGGACATAAAATCATCGGGTGAGAGACTGATAGCAACCGGAGCAATTATATATGCGTCCGGGAGATACCTTTTCAATCACAAAAGTACACAGCACTCTCCTTGCACATTAGCGGTGCTGAATCAGTCATACACGAGCTTAGACACGGGATGAGGGGACTGCTGAAAGAAAAGTACTAACCTGCTATATTATATAACCTAGTGGCACTGTATGCAAGATATGTTCATGAGTTTCTATGTTTGTTTACTGTTTGCTGTTTTAATGTTTTTATTTGGCAAAGTTATTAAGTTAAGGGGAGGTTCTGTATACGCAATTATGCAACATAATATATATATGCAGAGTATAATATGCAGAGACTACTGCTGTAATATATGGGAACACAATCTGAACATATTGTTAATATTACTCTCAGACATTATGGGCGGACGAGCTGCAAGAGGGGTCGGTAAGCTCTATTGTTTAATTGACGAACAATGCCTTATTCATGTTATTGACGCCCGGGCTGTTCACATGTTACAGAGCCTCGCGCGCGGCCGGTGGCCGCGGCCGCGGGTGGGAATTTCTACATATAATTACAGACATGAGCTGTCATTGCTTAATAGCCTTGAGGGGAAGTGGTAAGTCTCAGCAACAAACCCCCAGCTATATCTAGAGCCTTGCTCCCTTCTCCCCTTCTCATTAGACAGTGTTACGTCCTGATTGCAATTCCCTGCAGAGAATTTAATCATAGGATATACGGCAGTGATACCGCAGGTTATAATCATTTTGTTCTATGTTACTAGAAAATAATTCTGCTCCTTAATATAGGCATAATTCTCCCCCATAGCCCTTTATGAAAATCTCTCTATGAGGACCTGCCAGATATAACTCGAGTCATGCTTATATTTTATTAAAAGCCAATCATCCTCACTATCACTTATTCTTAGTTTCACTTAAGTTACATGTACAAAATAAACCCCTGGACTTTCATCAAGATAACAGATAAGGACCAAGAGATGCCTGCACTAGTGTTCTGTGTTCTTAGGGGCTGAAAAATGAGGACTATCATTATTCTTGCATATCAAATTATTGCTGTATTATTTTCTTTATATGATCTGTTCACATTTGTTTTTTCCTCAATAAAATTTAAAAAAATAAATAAATAAATAAAAAATAAAAAAACTAACCGCCCACAATAAGTAGTAAAAAAATAAATAACCGGCCACAATAAGTAGTAAAAAAATAAAGTATTCAGAAGTAAAAAAAACAACAAACTACCTAATAAAATTATTAACCCCTAAATCCGCCAACCCCAACATCGCAAACTACCTAACACATCTATTCACCCATAATCCGCCATTCCCCCACATCGCAAATTAAATAATTAATTTATTAACCCCTAAACCGCCATCCACCACCAATGCAATAAACTGAATTAACATATTAACCCCTAATCTGCCAACCCCCCACAACGTATTAAACCTAATTTACCTATTAACTCCTAAACCGCCAACCCCCACAACGCAAATATCTAATTTAGTGACTAATTTAAAGGGATAGATATTTTCAGTTTCCTGTCAGTAGTGAAATGCTGTCCCTTCAGCAATGGATAACAAGAGAATGAAGAAAATTTGATAATAGAATTAAATTGGAAGGTTGTTTAAAATTGTATGTTCTATTTGAATCATAAAAGAACATTTTGGGGTTTACTATCATTTTAATTTAATCTTAGTTGGTTTTTTTTGTTTTTTTAAGTACTGTTAGGATTTCTTATTTTATGTTCAATATTTTTTATTAACATAATATAAGTACATATTACAAATTTTCAAACATTCAAATAAAATAGTACATATTTAGACTTATCTAAGCTTCCGATAGGAGAGTGCTATGTTTCAAGTATTAACAACAAATTGTTAGACCTTTCAACATTTGATTCTAACAGATTTCTTACCATAGACATTTTCTAAAGTCTAAAAAGTATATAATATAAAGGTGGGAAAATGGGCAAAGGTAAGGGGGAAGGGGAGGGGGAGTCCTCGCAAGATGAAAGATTTATCTTTTCCGTAATGCCTATTACTTTTATTATGTGTTGTTCACTCTTGGTTCCATAAAAAGAGTATGTTAGTAAATTGGTTTTCCCTAGAGTAGTAACTATGATACATTTCCTCCAGAGAGAGGACGTGTTTTACCTCATCTAGCCATTGTTGTAGAGTGGGTATTTTGGTTTTTTCCATAAACGCGGTATTAGCCTTTTTGCACTATTTATCAGAATCTGAAGTAATGAGTTCTTGTATTGGCATCTAAGAGAAGGGAGGCTATGTAGTAGAATCATCTGGGGTTCAAGTGTTATCTTTTGGTTTAGTTTCTTAGAAATGTGTTGTTCAACTTGTTCCCAGAAGGGTCTGATTATCGGACAATGCCACCAAATATGCGATAGTGTTGCTCGTTCCTCACATAGTCTCCAACATTTCGGAGAGACTGATGGGTAAATTCTATGTAGGCGTGTGGGTGTTAAATACCATCTGGAAATTAGCTTGTAATTGGTTTCTACAATATTAGTAGAGATAGAAGATTTCTTAATGGAAACAAAACACTTCTCCCACTCAAGATCATTAAGTTGTAAGTTCAATTATTTTTCCCAAGCCGTTCTGAAAGATGAGGGTCTACGGGCTTCTAACATCTGCAGTATCTGATATGTTAAGGAGATGAGGTGTTTGGGGGCTTTAGGGAGAAGACACATTGTCTCAAAGGTTGTGAATGGCCTATTGAAGTTGGATTTCTGAGGGTGTGACTGTAAGAAGTGCCTAATCTGAAAGTAGGAGAACCAGGTATCTAAAGGGGAACCTATATCTCTATGTATATCTATAAAGTTTTTAATATGTCCCTCTTTCATTAGTTGATATATTGGTACAAATGAGGGCTGTCCTTCTTTGATGGCGGGTCTAGTGATTTGGAGTCCTGGGAATAGTTTATCATTTAGTATAGGTGTAAGGGGTGACATAGGAGTTGAGATCTGACTGTGTGCACCTAAGAGCGTATCCCATATGTGGAGTGTTTCTGCTAGAAAAACGTTTTGTTTAATTTCTCTTGAACGATGTCTGCTAGGAATCCAGCAAACATCTCGGATAGAAGTGTCTGTTAACTGTTGAGCGTACATCGATACCCACATCTTAGGATCTTTTATTTGGTTCCATACAACAATGCGTGATAGGTGTATTGCTTTATAGTAATTCATCAGATTTGGTATTCCTAAGCCTCCTTTTTGCCTAGTGAGATATAGAGTGTGGGTGGATATCCGTGGTTTTGAGTAGGACCATATAAAATTGTTGATCTGCTTTTGTAGGTTCATGAGATATGATGTTGAAGGTATGAGTATCAGTGTTTGAAGAACATATAGTATTTTAGGTAATGTAGTCATTTTGATCGCATTGACCCTTCCCAGCCATGTTAGGTGTCCTGATTTGTGCCAGGTATTTAATTCAATTTCTATCTTCTGTTTTAAGACCTTGTAGTTTAAATCAATAGTGTCAGTTATAGTGGGTTTAATAATTAAACCTAGATATGTAATGTGATTTGTCACGGGGAATAGTGTCTGGGATTTGATATATTGGTCGTCTTCTAGTTTCAGTTGTATGGGCATAATCATTGACTTCCCCATATTAATGGAGAAGTTTGATAGGATTTTATATTCTGTTAGGATTTCAGTGAGCTTATTTAGAGATTTTTTAGGATTTGTCAATGTAAACAATATGTCATCCGCAAATAGCAGGCATTTAGTGGTGCACTTCCCTATTTTAACCCCTTCAACCTCAGTTGAAGCTCTCACCTTCGCTGCTAAAACTTCTACTGATAGGGCGAAAAGTAGGGGTGAGAGGGGGCACCCCTGTCGTGTTCCATTTCGTATGGAAAAGCTTTGTGAGACTGTATTATTAACCATGACTTTTGCGTTGGGGTCGGAGTATATTGCTAGGATCTTTTCTATGAACAATTGAGGTAGGCCAAATTTGTATAGAGTAGACCACAGAAATTGCCAATCCACCCTATCAAAAGCCTTCTCGGCGTCAGTTGATAACAGGATAAAGGGAACATGTTCAGTCGAGGAATGTTGTAAAATATGGAGGAGTCTGGTAGTGTTGTCTTTGGCTTTGCGTGTGGGTGTGAATCCCACTTGATCTGCGTGTATCAGATCTGGGAGATAACGTTTTAACCTATTTGCCAAAATTTTTGCGTAGATCTTTACATCTATGTTTAATAATGATATGGGTCTATAATTTGCTACATGAGCGGGGTCTTTGCCTGGTTTGGGAATGACTGTTATATTCGCTTCTAGCATGTGGCTGGTAAAGGGAAATTTTTTGTTTATTGTGTTGAAAAGTTGTATGAGGTGAGGGCTAATTTGCGGTGCTAGGGTCTTGAAGAAATTCGGGGTAAACCCGTCTGGACCTGGTGCTTTCCCGGGGGCTAATTGTTTTATGGTGTCCTGTAATTCTATAAGCGTAATGGGGGATTCTAATTCTGATTTATCTTGATCTGATAGCGAAGGTAGGGCTAAGTTTGTTAAATAATTGTCTATCTGTTTCTGTCTGATGGTAGGGTTAGTCTTATCTAAGTTGTATAGATTGCCGTAGTAGTTTGAGAAAATGTTTGTTATGTCTTCACTTTTATAATAGTCTTTTTTGTTCACATCTTTGATCGTTCTAATAAAGGATTTATATATTTTCTTTTTAAGAGATCTGGCCAGGAGTTTTCCAGCTTTATTGCCTTCTGCAAAATATTTTGCATTTAGTGTGAGTGCTCGTCTGTGTGCGTTTTTATCAAGATATTGATTAATTGCTTCTCTGGCCTTGTTCAGTTTATTTAACAAATCCTCTGAAGTTGGATGTCTTTTATGTTCCTTTTCTGCCAAGGAAAGCGAGTCAGTGAGAGATTTATAGATTAATTCCTGTTGTCTACGGTGTTTGGCTACCTGTTTAATTATCTCACCCCTGATAAAGCATTTATACGCTTCCCAGTTGTTAATGTAGGAGGTGTCTTGTGGGATGTTTATATCAAAAAACAGGGAGGTCTTCTCTACGATCGATTGTAACATAATGGGGTCTGTGAAGACAATATTGTTTAGCTTCCATGTGTTACGTGTACCTGGTTTCTGAGGCCAAGCAAATGAGCTCAGCACCATTGCGTGATCTGACCAAGGCGTTTGAGAGATCTTGGCGTCTATTAACAGCTGCAAGGATGTCTGGTCACATAGAATGTAATCCAGTCTTGTGTAAATTTTTTGTGGGTGCGAGAAAAATGTATAATCCTTTGTTGAGCTGTGGGACAATCTCCAAACATCAAAGATTGGTATGGTTTGAAGTGCCTGCCAATTTGCTCTGATCATTTTGGTTGGCATGTACGATTTTCCCGAGGACACATCTAAAGATGGGTCCACTGGAAAATTTAGATCTCCTGCAATAAATATTGGGCCTTTTGCCAGGTCAAGCAACAGATTCATCACTTTTCTAAAAAAAACAGGTTTGGGGCGGTTTGGCGCATAAAGGTTTAAAAGTGTCAATGGTCTACCATAACAGGTGCCCACCAATAACAAAAATCTGCCCTCTTCATCTTGTCTACTTTGCAGTAGTTCAAAGGGGAGACCTTTTTTGAGTAAAATACAAACCCCATTTTTTTTCGTTGTATTAGAACTAGTGTAATATTTATCATAATAGCGCGAGGGAAGGGTGGGTTCATGTCTTTTCCTAAAATGGGTTTCTTGTATAAAAACGATATCTAGGCCTCTTTTATAAAAATCATGTAATGCTATAGATCTTTTTTGTGCGGATAGGAACCCTTTTACATTTTGCGTAGCCAAATTGAGTTTGTTGAGTGATTGCGATTGTGGCATAGTGTGTGGCATAAATTGAGAGAGTGCTTCTTGTGGTCAATAATACTAGTTAGTACTCCCTGGTTATTATTAGCGAGGTTGAGGTTTTAGGGAAAGGTGGTTGGGTATAGAGATGAACAGAAAAAAAAAAAAAGGGGGGGAGGGGGAAAGGGTAGTAGACAAGGGTGAGAGAAGATTATCTCTGGATGGGAACGGAGTAATAAGAGGGTAGGTAGTATGTGGAGAATACAAAGAAAAAGAGAAAAAAAAAAGTAGAAATAAAACTAAGATGTGGTATTCAGCGGGGGTCACTCAGTGGTCTGGTAAGGCTTTAGAATAGGTGCCTACTTGACAGAGAGTTTATGTAGAAACTATTATGACTTAATAAGAGTGTTTAATAATATTCATTTAGGCCATCTGTCTAAGGAGCGTTATGGTTGAGCTTGTCATATAGTTAATGCAATTCTGGGTTACTGTAAACTGAGGGTGAGGTCTTTTGGGAGTAATTTAATACAACTTATGAAACTAACCGTCAACTATGAGATATTCTGACATCTGCCTGGAGATGTAGTACTAAACCTTGTTAATAAAAAAAACTCTAGCAATGTGACATCTTCCTAACTCAGTGGGTGTCATATGAGCTAACATATCTATATCTTTAACAATAAACAATATAAAAAAAGTCCTTAATTCTAGCTTAAGTAATAACAATGGTAGCTGTTGTACCTGTGACCATGTCTTAATTGCTATAATCCTGCACATAATGCGGAAAAAGAGACAAAAAACAATTCAGTTCAACTTTTCAGTAATGGTTTTGTTTCAGTGTTTCGATCTGGTGCCTCCAAAGTACTTTGACTAGCTCTGCCAATCTTCTAAGGGTTGCTTTATATACCTGAGAACACTATAAACTATATACATTTTTAACAACAGTAACATATTACATTTGCAGAAAAAAAGGGAAAAATGTTCACTAGAGATAATGTACAGTTTTCCTTTATAAAATGTATCTCACTTGAATATAATAACGGGTGCCTAGTTTATTAGCTGGTAGTGATTCCAGCTTTCCAGTTCTTTTAGAAATATAGTGTGAAAATATTTGGAACTGAAAAGGGATGTAACATCAAAAAGTAAGAAGAAAAAAATAAAAAACAAAGTCAACAGTACATCCAGCATATTGTAAAGTCTCCGTGAATATCGGTAGGACCCAGGACTCAGTCCACTCAGGTCTTGTAGTAAATTAAGGCATCTAACCAATTTAATAAAAGGCAAAGGCTTACATAATTACCATCAGCTTCACGATGAGCCAGTTGATCTAAAGATCCAGCTCCAGCATGTTCTTTTGTAGTATGATGTGATGATCACCGTCTAGAAGGACATAAACAGTAAATAAACTTTGTCTCTTCAGGCTATATTGCCTCAATTCTCATGTTTTAGCTGCTGAAGGTCTGTGGATTGAAGTTTTCTTAGGGGGAGGCGTTTTAGTGACATCGCTCCATGTTCTATGTTTGGTGGCTGGTGAAAGTCTTTTCCCCTGTAACTCAGTATTGCTGGGATCGTTTGTTGTGATGGGCTTTGGTGGTGGTATGTCTAGTTTGTTGCAGAAAGAGATGACATCTGATGTCTGAGAACATTCATACGTTTTCCCGTTTGTAATCACTTGGACTTGCACTGGAAAACCCCACCTATAGGGGATATTCAGTGATCTGAGATGTTGTGTCAGGGTTGCAAATTCCCTTCTTCTTTGCAGGGTCATTATAGATAAGTCGGCAAAAAACTTTATCGTAGCTCCTTGATAAGTAAAGTTCTGCTGCTTGCGTGCTTGTTGCAGAATGAGTTCTTTCTCCTGGTATTTCGTAAAACAGATAACAACGTCTCTGGGGGGACTGGTTTCTGGTGGGTTTGGTTTTAACGAGCGATGCGCTCTTTCCATTTGTATTGCTGTGGTGCCAGGGTGATCTCCCTCCAAAAGAGATCTGAATAAGCCATCCAGATAATTTCTCAGATGTGGCCCTAGTACCGTTTCAGGTATTCCTTTAATCCTTATATTGTTGCCACAAGTTCTGTTCTCAATTTCGTCCAATTTGGTTTCTAGATCTAATATATGCTTCTGTTGAGAACGTACTTTATTTGACATGTTAAGCATTTCTGCTGTCATGTCTTCTCTGTCTCCTTCCAGAGTATCTACTCTGCTTCCTAGGTCTGTAATTTCCTTTTAAAGTTCTGCACACTCTTCCTTTATACAGGATTTTACCTGGTTTATGAGTGATTCCATTGCCTTATATGTAATGGGGCCTTCTGTAGCAGACCCCCCTTCATTATGTATATTCTGAGACATAGTGCAGCTTTCTTCCTGAGCCTTGTCTGTATTAGAATCTAGTGTATCCTCAGTGGTTTTCTGTTTATCTATAGGTTTGAAGAAGGTATTAACATTACTGGTAGAGGTTTTGTTATTTTTATCCAGTTTGGTTAATCTTCTAGTTGCCATCTCAAGTTAGTCATATATTGGAAAGATATCATGGGCTTTTATGATGAATAGTATATTGCTACAGCCACCTTTAATAAACAGCACCTTCTCTGTTTTCTCTCTAAAGTACTTATAGATTAAGTCACTTGTAGCTGTAAATCCTGTTTCTGTTTACTTCATATTCTGCATCTATCCATTTTATTGTACAGCTGTGCTATTGTTCCTGCAATACACCCACGTGGGGATGTGAAAAAGTGATCTTAATTAATAGCCTTTTGTATGTTCATTGCTTATACTAATTGTGCATATGATGTTTGTTCAGTGAGCTTTAGGTAATCTCACAGCCAGATTAACTTATCTGCATAATATGTCCCTTTCACAATTATAATATGAGCCTTAAAGATCTATAGTGCCGTTTATTTAATCACTGCCTCCTTATAGACATATTTTTTATGACTGTAAGCCCCAATAGTAACGTTTATGATGTGAAGGTTAGTTGTTGCTTGTTACCTTGATGCCGTGGATCTCTAGGCATGTTTGGCTCCTTGCGATGTTATCGCGCCTTTGCTTTTCCCCAGCATCAGACTCCACGCTGCTTCAGATCGCAGGCGTGCTGTGTGCGCTCTATGTAGGCCGCGTCACTTGCGGCGTTAAAAATGAGAGTTCAGGTCATCTGATAGTACCGATGTGTAGAGCGGGTGACTCCTGTGTTGTTGTCCCTTCTCTCAAGTCGTTTTAGGCGTCCGGTCTTGTCGGGATTGTGCCTTACTCCTCACCACTTTCAAGGAGCTCAGTAAGGTGCGGCCATCTTAGATGGCGTTCCGGCTCCGCCCCCAGGATTTCTTATTTTAATTGTAAAGTAGTATTTTATTATTTTATGTAATTAAGGGGCTAATTTAGGGGGTGTTAGGCTACTAACATCCAATCCTATTACCTTCAGTCACTCTCCCAGGTGTATGTCTCACATCTGGCACCTTTCCTTCATCCATTAAAGGGCCACTGTGAGTAAATATTTTCTATGCCTGTTACTAACTAACTAACCCAAATACACTTTTTATCAATAGCATTTCATTAACATATCTCTACCGTATATCAGAAATCTTGTCTGCAAATTTAATTGTTTTCCAAACCCACTCCGTGGGTATCCTTTGCTCTGTACCAATCCGTTTACAATACCTAGGTTTCAAAATGGTGCTTTAAACACAAAGTTATTGGTTTAAGTATTTTGAACATGCAGTGCGGAAAATAGTGGGCAGGATAACGTGACATCATCGGCGAATAAAAGATATAACTTTTAGAACGTTATGAAACTTTGTTTTGGAGAAAATATAGGTCAGTAGGTTTTAATTAATGTTTATTAACTTTAATATGTTAGTTGTTTAGCTTAAAAATTATAACAGAAAGTAATCCTTTAAATATATTTTGTTTAAATCTCTTCTAAGGAAACACTCTCCCATTTTAAAGTTCAAGGATATGAAACCCACATTTTTTCTTTCATAATTCAGATGGAGCATGCAATTGTAAGCAACATTCTAATTTACTGCTATTATACATTTTTCTTCGTTCTCTTGGTATCATTATTTGAAAAGCAATAATCTAAATGCAGCACCAATCAGCAAGCGCTACCCAGGTTCTGAACCAAAAATGGGCCGGCTCCTAAGCTTACATTCCTGCCTTTCTCAAATAAAGATACAAAGAGAAAAAGAAAAATTGGTAATAAGAGTAAATTAGAAAGTTGCTTAAAATTGCATGCTTTATCTGAATCACAAAAGAAAAAATTTGGGTTCAGTGTCCCTTTAACATAGCATGATCTATCTGAATCATGAAAGAAAAAATGTAATATCCCTTTCACATTAAACAGTTGTAATTAAACACAATTATACACCAAACATCTTCATCCAATCTCTATAGAGTATTGCAACACTATCCATGTTACACACAATTCCCCTCTGCAATCCATCATTAGATTAGCTTCCTCTTCATTTTTCTCCCTACTCATTTATCATCTGCAACTTCTCTTTTCAGATACCTGCATTGCCTCCTAATAACTTCTAGAATTGTATTGAAGCTCAAGCTACTCAAAAAGTCATAAACCCCACGACTTTTCTTTTGCAATTCAGACAGGGCGTTTACAGTAAAGCAACATTTCAATTTACTTTTATTATTTAATTTGCTTTGTTCTCTTGGTATCCTTTGTTGACGGAGCAGCAATGCACTACTGAGAGCTAGCTAAACACATTGTGTGACCCAATGAAACAGACATTCAGCCACCAATGAGCATACACCGTGGCTGTGCTAACTATAGGGTTAAGAATACATAAACATGTTAGTTTCTAACAAGTGTTTTTCTTTGAGAAGAATACATTTATTTTATATAAAAAAGATAAAGGGGTGCAGGGCCATGTGGTTTTCAGGGGGGTGCAGGGCCATGGTATCTGATCTGATGCATTATGTGGGTGTGTGACAGTCGGTCTGTAGGGATATAGGATCTGATCTGAGATCTTGTTTGCATATGACTAACAGGAAATACAGGGTCAGGAGCAAATTTGCGTCTATAGTGTCGCAAGTTTTGTCATTTCCTGCGTCTTAATTGACGTTAGGTTGTTTGGCGCAAAGTTGCGCTTGTTTTGACACAAGTTGCATCATTTCCGGATATTGATTGGCGCCAAAAAATGTTTACTTTGCGTTGTGCATCTAACTTGGCTCCAAATATTTTTTTGGATATATTACCCCACTTCCTTTATGCTTCCTGCTCTCTTTATATTTTAGAGGGCTATGCTGTTTGCTTTTCTGCTTATTTAGCATATGCATTTTTTCCCATTCCTGAAACTGCTATATGAGGAAATTGGATATTTTGTTTAAATGTTATTTATTTTTTACATTTTGCAAGATGTCTCAGTCTGATCCTGTCTCAGAAGCTACTGTAGGAACCATGCTGCCTGAACACAGTTCTACCAAAGCTAAGTGTATCTGTTGTAAGCAAGCTGAGATTATATCTCCGGCTATATTATGTAACAATTGTCATGATAAGCTTTTGCATGCTGATAACGTTTCTATTACTACTAGTACAGCACCTGTTGTTCCCTCAATATCTAATGTACATGATATCCCTGTTGATATGAAAAAGTATATTGCTGATGCAATACAGAAGGCTATGTCTGCTATTCCACCTTCTAATAAACATTAAAGGTCTTTTAAAACTTCTCATAAAACTGATGAAATTTGTGATGGCTGACAACATACTGAAATATCCTCCTCTGAAGAGGATCTCTCTGGTTCAGAAGATCCTACTTCAGATATTGAAATTGATAAATCTTCTTATCTTTTAAGATTAAATATATTCGGTCTTTGTTGAAAGAAGTATTGCTTACTTTGGGTATTGAGGAGTCTGATCCTCTTGATAACAAAACCAGTAAATGTTTAAATTCTGTTTTTAAACCTCCTGTGATTACTCCTGAGGTTTTTCCTGTTCCAGATGCGGTTTCTGATGTGATTGCTAAGGAATGGTTGAAGCCTGGTGCTTCTTTTAATCCTTCTTCTAGGTTTAAGAAGTTATATGCTTTACCAGTGGCTAATTTGGAGTTTTGGGAAAAAGTCCCTAAGGTTGATGGGGCTATTTCTACTCTTGCCAAATGTACTACTATTCCTATGGAAGACTATTCCTATGGAAGACTATTCCTATGGAAGATAATACTTCTTTTAAGGATCCTTTAGATAGGAAGACTGAATCTTATCTAAGGAAAGCATATTTACATTCTGGCTATATTCTCAGGCCTGCCATTTCTATGGCTGATGTTGCGGCTGCATCAACTTTTTGGTTGGATAGCTTAGCACATCAGGAAACAGATTCTGATTTGTCTAGCATTATTCGTTTGCTTCAACATGCTAATCATTTTATCTGTGATGCTATTTTTTATATCATCAAGATGGATGTTAAATCTATGTCTTTAGTTATTCTAGCTAGAAGAGCTTTATGGCTTAAATCATGGAATGCTGACATGGTATCTAAATCTAGATTACTATCTCTATCTTTCCAGGGTAATAATTTATTTGGTTCTCAGTTGGAGTCTATTATTTCTGCTATCACTAGGGGGAAGGGAGTTTTTAGCCCCAAGATATAAAGTCTAAGGGTAAATCTAAAGCTTCTAATTGGTTTTGTTCCTTTCGTCAGAATAGAGAACAGAAAACCATTCCTTCCCGTAAGGACTCCAATTAGAAGCATCTTCAAGTTAGAATAAATCCAAGCCTTATAAGAAACCAAAGCCAGCCCCCAAGACTGCATGAAGGTGCGGCCCTCAATCAAGTTCAACTGGTGGGGGGCAGATTGAAATTATTTCAAAACATTTGGGCAGATTCTGTTCAGAATCAGTGGATTCAGAGCATTGTCTCTCAAGGGTATCGATTAGGTTTCAGAATCAGACCTCTTGTGAGAAGATTCTTTCTCTCTCATGTTCCAAAAAATCCTGTGAAAGCTCAGGCTTTACTGAAGTGTGTTTCAGATCTGGAGCTTTCAGGGGTAATTATACCAGTTCCGCTTCAGGAACAGGGTCTAAGTTTTTATTCAAATCTTTTCATTGTCCCAAAGAAAAAAGATTCATTCAGATCAGTTCTGGATCTGAAGTTTTTGAATCATTTTGTAAGGGTCCCAACTTTCAAGATGGTGACTATAAGGAATATTCTGCCTTTTGTTCAGCAAGGTCATTACCTGTCTGCAATAGACTTACAGGATGCTTATTTTCACATTACGATTCATCCAGATCACTATCGGTTTCTGAGATTCTCTTTTCTAGACAAGCATTACCAATTTGTCGCTCTTCCATTTGGCCTAGCGACAGCTCCAAGAATCTTTTTGAAGGTTATCGGTGCCCTTCTATCTGTAATCAGAGAGCAGGGTATTGTGGTGTTTGTAATGTGAGAGCGGCCGCTCCAAACTCTCAGGTCGGCGTTGTTCGTGGCTCAGGTTGATGACATCATTGATGTCGCCGTGACTCGGCTGGTATGGGCAAAAAAGAACTCGAGGTGGCTGTGTGCTTAGCCTTGAAGGCAATGAATCAAATAGCCTTGGGCAGCATTGTGGTGTTTCCCTATTTGGATGATATCTTGGTACTGGCTCAATCTTTTCATTTAGCAGAATCTCACACGAATCAACTGGTGTTGTTTCTTCAAAGACATGGTTGGAGGATAAATTTACCAAAGAGTTTCTTGATTCCCTAAGACAAGGGTCACCTTTTTAGGTTTCTAGATAGATTCAGTGTCCATGACTCTGTCTTTAACAGACAAGAGAAGAATGAAGTTGGTTTCAGCCTGTCGAAACCTTCAGTCTCGATCATTCCCTTCAATGGCTATGTGCATGGAAGTTTTAGGTTTCATGACTGCAGCATCGGACGCAATCCCATTTGCTCGTTTTCATATGAGACCTCTGCAGCTTTGCATGCTGAATCAATGGTGCAGGGATTATACTCGGATATCACAGCATTCTACTCTCTATTATTCAAGGGGCCTCTTTTATTCGTCCTTCCTGGACTATAGTCTCAACAGATGCAAGTCTTTCAGGTTGGAGAGCTGTCTGGGGGTCTCTGACAGCACAAGGGGTTTGAAATCCTCTAGATGTGAGGTATCCAATCAATATCTTAGAACTCCATGCTATTTTCAGGGCTCTTCAGGCTTGGCCTCTATTAAAGAGAGAACTTTTCATTCGCTTTCAGACAGACAATATAAAAACTGTGGCATATGTCAATTATCAGGGAGGGACTTGTAGTCCTTTAGCAATATAAGAAGTATCACGGATACTTTCTTGGGCGGAATCCAACTCTTGTCTAATTTCTGCGATTCATATCCCAGGTGTAGACAATTGGGAAGCGGATTATCTCAGCCATCAGACTTTGCATCCGGGGGAGTAGTCTCTCCATCCAGATGTGTTTTTTCAGATTGTACAGATGTGGATTCTGCCAGAAATAGATCTGATGGCTTCCCATCTAAACAAGAAACTTCCCAGATACCTTTCCAGGTCCAGGGATCCTCACTCGGAGATGGTGGATGCGTTAGCAGTTCCTTGGTCTTACCAACTTGCATATATTTTACCGCCTCTAGTTCTTCTTCCAAAGGTGATCTCCAAGATCATAATGGAACAGTCGCATGTGTTTCTGATAGTACTAGCATGCCCTCACAGGTTTTGGTATGCGGATCTTGTCCGGATGTTGAGTTGCCAACCTTGGTCACTTCCATTACGGCCAGGCCTTCTGTCTCAAGGGCTGTTTTTCCATCAGGATCTCAAATCTCTAAATTTGAAGGTATGTAAATTGAACGTTTAGTGCTTAGTCATAGAGGTTTCTCTGACTCAGTGATCAATACTATGTTGCAGGCTCCTAAGTCTGTTTCAAGGAAGATTTATTATCGGGTTTGGAAAACCTATATTTCTCTTGGCATTCTTTTACAATTCCTAGAATTTTACAGTTTCTTTAGGAAGGTTTTGATAAAGGTTTGTCTGCAAGTACTTTGAAGGGAAAAATCTCTGCTCTTTCTGTTTATTTCATAGAAATATTGCTAAACTTCCTGATATTCACTGTTTTGTTCAGGCTTTGGTCAGTACCAAGCCTGTTATTAAGTCTATTTCTCCTCCATGGAGTCTTAATTTGGTTTTGAAGGTTTTGCAGGCTCCTCCTTTTGAGCCTATGCATTCTTTGGATATTAAGCTACTTTCTTGAAAAGTATTGTTCCTTTTGGCAATCTCTTCTGCTAGAAGAGTTTCTGAATTGACTGCTCTCTCTTGTGAGTATCCTTTTCTGATTTTCCATCAGGATAAAGCTGTTTTGCGGACTTTGTTTAAATTTCTTCCAAAGGTTGGGAATTCTAACAACAATAGTAGGGAAATTGTTGTTCCTTCCTTATGTCCAAATCCTAAGAATTTGCTTGAAAAATCATTACACTCTTTGGATGTGGTAAAAGGGCTTTGAAATACTATGTTGAGGCTACTAAGGATTTCAGGAAGACTTCTAGTCTATTGGTTGTCTTTTCTGGTTCTAGGAAAGGTCAGAAAGCCTCTGCCATTTCTTTGGCATCTTGGTTAAAGCTTTTGATTCACAAGCCTTATTTGGAGGTGGGACAGTCTGCACCTCAGAGAATTTCAGCTTATTCTACTAGATCAGTTGCCACTTCTTGGGCTTTTAAGAATGAAGCTTCAGTTGATCAGATTTGCAAAGCAGCAACTTGGTCTTCTTTGCATACATTTACGAAATTTTACCATTTCTATGTATTTGCTTCTTCAGAAGCAGTCTTTGGTAGAAAAGTTATTCAGGCAGCTGTCTCAGTTTGATTATTCTGTTTAAGAAGATCTTATTTTTTGGATTTAATATCTCAGCGGAAATAGCTGTTTTTATTTTATCCCTCCCTCTCTAGTGACTCTTCTGTGGACTTCCAAATCTTAGGTATTTTATCCCATATGTCACTAGCTCATGGACTCTTGCCATTTACATGAAAGAAAACATAATTTATGTAAGGAACTTACCTGATAAATTCATTTCTTTCATAATGGCAAGAGTCCATGAGGCCCACCTTGTTTTTGGTGGTTATATTTTTTTGTATAAAAGCACAATATTATGTTCTAGTTCCTCTTTTTTGTATGCTTTTTTACTCCTTTTTACACCTCCCTACTTGGCTATACGTTAAACTAAAGTATGTGTGTGGTGGGAGGTGTATTTATAGGCATTTTGAGGTTTGGAAAACTTTGCCCCCTCCTGGTAGGAATGTATATCCCATACGTCACTAGCTGATGGACTCTTGCCATTATGAAAGAAATGAATTTATCAGGTAAGTTCCTTACATAAAATGTTTTTCAGTCTTGTGTAGGCTGCTGACATCCAATCATTTTTAGTATGTAAATTTGTCACTGATAGCCAGAGTGCACACAAGTCCATCCTCATTTGCTATTGTTTACCAGTAAGTGGTACACATGATTAAAGGGACAGTATACTATAAAATAGTTTTTCCCTTAATGTGTTTCCAATTACTTTTTTTTTACCAGCTGCAGAGTATAAAATGTATGAGCTTGCTTTTTAAGGCTTATTTGTGTATATGAATTAGCTGATTTTGTGTTTTAAAGCCATAGCCTAATAAAATGGGTTGAGCTTGTAGGTATAATCAGATCTTGTTACTTTATCACATTGTGTACATATACTTGCTTCTTTATCTTATACCTGTCTATAAACTAATCACCAATACTTGGAGAGAACCATGGAAAATTAACATTTTATTACCTTATCTCGTCTATAACCCACTGGGAGTGTAATTTCTTCTACTGGCTGTGTTAACACAGCTTGGCCTTGAGGCCAAAAACTTTCAGGATGGGTGGGGATACCACAGGCTAAATAAACTATTTCAAAGGCCAATATAAGGGTAATGGAAATACTTGTAAACAATTTAATTACTCTCCAGCAGGTAAAGGGGATCATTGGGAACAAATTAATGGGGAGAACATTTTTGAGTAAACTGTCCCTTTAAGGTGTGAGCCCCGAAACGTCGTGGTTTTTTATTCTCTTGTCCTAAATAAAGAAATATTTTTATACTGGTGCTGCTGCCTTTTTGCACTTTTTTGGACTTTGTTGGGATTTGTATCTATCCCTGCAGCAGGCACAGTGTTATGGGAGGTGTCTGATCTTCATTGAAAGGCTTTTTTTATTGAATATTTTTATTTATTAAAAAGGTATTATTGCAAACAATCACATGTCTAATTGCACACGCAGCACAAAAAAAAAATATACACGTCTGATGAAAATTCTGAAGATCTGAACCTGATCAACAAACACTCTCCAGAGCTCTATAGTAATCGAGTGGTAACTGGACACCAGGCCACCAGTAAAAGGATAATTGAAATAGGAAAAATAAAATATAGGCATATAACTGTGAAATTACCCTTTTACTAGACACTTGCGGCTAGATTTAGAGTTCGGCGGTAGCCGTCAAAACCAGCGTTAGAGGCTCCTAACGCTGGTTTTAGGCTACCGCCGGTATTTGGAGTCAGTGATTAAAGGGTCTAACGCTCACTTTACAGCCGCGACTTTTCCATACCGCAGATCCCCCTACGCCATTTGCGTAGCCTATCTTTTCAATGGGATCTTCCTAACGCCGGTATTTAGAGTCGTTTCTGCAGTGAGCGTTAGAGCTCTAACGACAAGATTCCAGCCGCCTGAAAATAGCAGGAGTTAAGAGCTTTCTGGCTAACGCCGGTTTATAAAGCTCTTAACTACTGTACCCTAAAGTACACTAACACCCATAAACTACCTATGTACCCCTAAACCGAGCTCCCCCCACATCGCCGCCACTCGATTAAAAATTTTAACCCCTAATCTGCCGACCGCCACCTACGTTATACTTATGTACCCCTAATCTGCTGCCCCTAACACCGCCGACCCCTGTATTATATCTATTAACCCCTAACTTGCCCCCCACAACGTCGCCGCAAGCTACTTAAAATAATTAACCCCTAATCTTCCGACCGCAAATCGCCGCCACCTACGTTATCCCTATGTACCCCTAATCTGCTACCCCTAACATCGCCGACCCCTATGTTATATTTATTAACCCCTAATCTGCCCCCCACAACGTCGCCGACACCTACCTACACTTATTAACCCCTAATCTGCCGAGCGGACCTGAGCGCTACTATAATAAAGTTATTAACCCCTCATCCGCCTCACTAACCCTATCATAAATAGTATTAAC
This sequence comes from Bombina bombina, assembly GCF_027579735.1. Lineage (NCBI taxonomy): Eukaryota > Metazoa > Chordata > Amphibia > Anura > Bombinatoridae > Bombina > Bombina bombina. The sequence continues at coordinate 751,146,057 of NC_069504.1, forward strand.
CCCTAATCTGCCCTCCCTAACATCGCCGACACCTACCTTCAATTATTAACCCCTAATCTGCCGACCGGAGCTCACCGCTATTCTAATAAATGTATTAACCCCTAAAGCTAAGTCTAACCCTAACACTAACACCCCCCTAAGTTAAATATAATTTTTATCTAACGAAATAAATTAACTCTTATTAAATAAATGATTCCTATTTAAAGCTAAATACTTACCTGTAAAATAAATCCTAATATAGCTACAATATAAATTATAATTATATTATAGCTATTTTAGGATTAATATTTATTTTACAGGCAACTTTGTAATTATTTTAACCAGGTACAATAGCTATTAAATAGTTAAGAACTATTTAATAGTTACCTAGTTAAAATAATAACAAATTTACCTGTAAAATAAATCCTAACCTAAGATATAATTAAACCTAACACTACCCTATCAATAAAATAATTAAATAAACTACCTACAATTACCTACAATTAACCTAACACTACACTATCAATAAATTAATTAAACACAATTGCTACAAATAAATAAAATTAAATAAACTATCTAAAGTACAAAAAATAAAAAAGAACTAAGTTACAGAAAATAATAAAATATTTACAAAGATAAGAAAAATATTACAACAATTTTAAACTAATTACACCTACTCTAAGCCCCCTAATAAAATAACAAAGCCCCCCAAAATAAAAAATTCCCTACCCTATTCTAAAATACAAATATTACAAGCTCTTTTACCTTACCAGCCCTGAACAGGGCCCTTTGCGGGGCATGCCCCAAGAATTTCAGCTCTTTTGCCTGTAAAAAAAAACATACAATACCCCCCCCCAACATTACAACCCACCACCCACATACCCCTAATCTAACCCAAACCCCCCTTAAATAAACCTAACACTACCCCCCTGATGATCTTCCTACCTTGTCTTCACCATGCCAGGTTCACCGATCCGTCCTGGCTCCAAGATCTTCATCCAACCCAAGCGGGGGCTAGACATCCACTGAAGAAGTCCAGAAGAGGGTCCAAAGTCTTCCTCCTATCCGGCAAGAAGAGGACATCCGGACCGGCAAACATCTTCTCCAAGCGGCATCTTCTATCTTCTTCCATCCGATGACGACCGGCTCCATCTTGAAGACCTCCAGCGCGGATCCATCCTCTTCTTCCGACGACTAGACGACGAATGACGGTTCCTTTAAGGGACGTCATCCAAGATGGCGTCCCTCGAATTCCGATTGGCTGATAGGATTCTATCAGCCAATCGGAATTAAGGTAGGAATTTTCTGATTGGCTGATGGAATCAGCCAATCAGAATCAAGTTCAATCCGATTGGCTGATCCAATCAGCCAATCAGATTGAGCTCGCATTCTATTGGCTGATCGGAACAGCCAATAGAATGCGAGCTCAATCTGATTGGCTGATTGGATCAGCCAATCGGATTGAACTTGATTCTGATTGGCTGATTCCATCAGCCAATCAGAAAATTCCTACCTTAATTCCGATTGGCTGATAGAATCCTATCAGCCAATCGGAATTCGAGGGACGCCATCTTGGATGACGTCCCTTAAAGGAACCGTCATTCGTCGTCTAGTCGTCGGAAGAAGAGGATGGATCCGCGCTGGAGGTCTTCAAGATGGAGCCGGTCGTCATCGGATGGAAGAAGATAGAAGATGCCGCTTGGAGAAGATGTTTGCCGGTCCGGATGTCCTCTTCTTGCCGGATAGGAGGAAGACTTTGGACCCTCTTCTGGACTTCTTCAGTGGATGTCTAGCCCCCGCTTGGGTTGGATGAAGATCTTGGAGCCAGGACGGATCGGTGAACCTGGCATGGTGAAGACAAGGTAGGAAGATCATCAGGGGGGTAGTGTTAGGTTTATTTAAGGGGGGTTTGGGTTAGATTAGGGGTATGTGGGTGGTGGGTTGTAATGTTGGGGGGGGGTATTGTATGTTTTTTTTTACAGGCAAAAGAGCTGAAATTCTTGGGGCATGCCCCGCAAAGGGCCCTGTTCAGGGCTGGTAAGGTAAAAGAGCTTGTAATATTTGTATTTTAGAATAGGGTAGGGAATTTTTTATTTTGGGGGGCTTTGTTATTTTATTAGGGGGCTTAGAGTAGGTGTAATTAGTTTAAAATTGTTGTAATATTTTTCTTATCTTTGTAAATATTTTATTATTTTCTGTAACTTAGTTCTTTTTTATTTTTTGTACTTTAGATAGTTTATTTAATTTTATTTATTTGTAGCAATTGTGTTTAATTAATTTATTGATAGTGTAGTGTTAGGTTAATTGTAGGTAATTGTAGGTAGTTTATTTAATTATTTTATTGATAGGGTAGTGTTAGGTTTAATTATATCTTAGGTTAGGATTTATTTTACAGGTAAATTTGTTATTATTTTAACTAGGTAACTATTAAATAGTTCTTAACTATTTAATAGCTATTGTACCTGGTTAAAATAATTACAAAGTTGCCTGTAAAATAAATATTAATCCTAAAATAGCTATAATATAATTATAATTTATATTGTAGCTATATTAGGATTTATTTTACAGGTAAGTATTTAGCTTTAAATAGGAATCATTTATTTAATAAGAGTTAATTTATTTCGTTAGATAAAAATTATATTTAACTTAGGGGGGTGTTAGTGTTAGGGTTAGACTTAGCTTTAGGGGTTAATACATTTATTAGAATAGCGGTGAGCTCCGGTCGGCAGATTAGGGGTTAATAATTGAAGGTAGGTGTCGGCGATGTTAGGGAGGGCAGATTAGGGGTTAATACTATTTATGATAGGGTTAGTGAGGCGGATTAGGGGTTAATAACTTTATTATAGTAGCGCTCAGGTCCGCTCGGCAGATTAGGGGTTAATAAGTGTAGGCAGGTGTCGGCGACGTTGTGGGGGGCAGATTAGGGGTTAATAAATATAACATAGGGGTCGGCGATGTTAGGGCAGCAGATTAGGGGTACATAGGGATAACGTAGGTGGCGGCGGTTTACGGAGCGGCAGATTAGGGGTTAAAAGTGTAATGCAGGGGTCAGCGATAGCGGGGGCGGCAGATTAGGAGTTAATAAGTGTAAGGTTAGGGGTGTTTAGACTCGGGGTACATGTTAGGGTGTTAGGTGCAGACGTAGGAAGTGTTTCCCCATAGGAAACAATGGGGCTGCGTTAGGAGCTGAACGCTGCTTTTTTGCAGGTGTTAGGTTTTTTTTCAGCTCAAACAGCCCCATTGTTTCCTATGGGAGAATCGTGCACGAGCACGTTTTTGAGGCTGGCCGCGTCCGTAAGCAACTCTGGTATCGAGAGTTGCATTTGCGGTAAAAATGCTCTACGCTCCTTTTTTGGAGCCTAACGCAGCATTTGTTTGAACTCTCGATACCAGAGTTAAATTTATGGTGCGGCCAGAAAAAAACCCGCGGAGCGTTAACAGCCCTTTTACCGCCGAACTCTAAATCTAGCCGTTGGTGTTTGGTTACCACTCGATTACTATAGAGCTCTGGAGAGTGTTTCTTGATCAGGTTCAGATCTTAAGAATTTTCATCAGCCGTGCATATTTTTTTTGGGTGTGCTGCGTGTGCATTTAGACGTGATTGTTTGCATTAATACCTTTTTAATAAATAAAAATATTCCTAACTAAATATATATTAACTTCCAGATATCCTTGTTTGGGAACTTCCAAAACGCTATATAGAAATTATGCCCCTCACAGTTCCCAATATGAAGGAGCGAGTTGGCAAACTACAAAGGGGAACAGAGTTGTCCGGTTTTGTAATGATGTTACAAATGCACTGCACATGCGCAGTCAATGCTCGCTAATGACGCTAGTTCACAATACGCATTCATGGTCGTATATCAATATGACCCAGAGCATTGGCTGAGGTAAATGGGGAAAAAAAGGCAGTGGAAAAAAAGTTTTTAAAAAAATGAAATACATTAAGAAAGAAACAATCGGGTAGATTACGAGTTTTGCGTTAACAGGGGTGCGGTGCTAATGAGCAGTTTATGCTCACCGCTCACTTACAGACAGCGCTGGTATTACGGGTTTTTACAAACCCGGCGTAACCGCAAAAAAGTGAGCGTAGAGCAAAATTTTGCTCCACATCTCACCTCAATACCAGCGCTGCTTACGCTAGCGGTGAGCTGGCTGAACGTGCTCGTGCACGATTTCCCCATAGGAATCAATGGGGGAGAGCCGACTGAAAAAAAACCTAACACCTGCAAAAAAGCAGCGTTTAGCTCTTAACGCAGCCCCATTGATTCCTATGGGGAAAGAAAATTATGTCTACACCTAACACCCTAACATGAACCCCGAGTCTAAACACCGCTAATCTTACACTTATTAACCCCTAATCTGCCGCCCCCGACATCGCCGACACCTACATTATATTATTAACCCCTAACCGCCGCACTCCTGCATCGCAAACACTAGTTAAATATTATTAACCCCTAATCTTCCGTCCCTAACATCGCTGACACCTACCTACATTTATTAACCCCTAATCTGCCGCACCAACGTCGCCGCAACTATAATAAACATATTAACCCCTAAATCTAAGTCTAACCCTAACCCCCCCCCCCTAACTTAAATATAATTAAAATAAATATAGCTATCATTAACTAAATTATTCCAATTTAAAACTAAATACTTACCTATAAAATAAACCCTAAGCTAGCTACAATATAACTAATAGTTACATTGTAGCTAGTTTAGGGTTTATTTTTATTTTACAGGCAAGTTTGTATTTATTTTAACTAGGTAGAATAGTTACTAAATAGTTATTAACTATTTAATAAACTACCTAGTTAAAATAAATACAAAAGTACCTGTAAAATAAAACCTAACCTAAGTTACAATTACACCTAACACTATACTATAATTAAATTCCCTAAATTAAATACAATTAAATAAAATGATCTAAAGTACAACCCCCCCCCCACTAAATTACAGAAAATAATAAACACATTACAAGATTTTTAAACTAATTACACCTAATCTAATCCCCCTAACAAAATAAAAAAGCCCCCCCAAAATAAATAAAAGCCCTACCCTACACTAAATTACAAATAGCCCTTAGAAGGGCCTTTTGCGGGGCATTGCCCCAAAGTAATCATCTCTTTTACCTGTAAAAAAAATTACAAATCTCCCCCCAACATTAAAACCCACCACCCACACAACCAACCCTACTCTAAAACCCACCCAATCCCCCCTTAAAAATCCTAACACTAACCCCTTGAAGATCACCTTACCGGGAGACGTCTTCACCCAAATGGGCCGAAATCCTCAATGAAGCCGGGAGAAGTCTTCATCCAAGCCGGGCGAAGTGGTCCTCCAGATGGGCAGAAGTCTTCATCCAGATGGCATCTTCTATCTTCATCCATCCGGCGCGGAGCGGGTCCATCTTCAAGACATCCGGCGCGGAGCATCCTCTTCCGTTGAAGTCTTCTTACTAAATGACGGTTCCTTTAAGTGACATCATCCAAGATGGCGTCCCTTCAATTCCGATTGGCTGATAGAATTCTATCAGCCAATCGGAATTAAGGTAGAAAAAAATCCTATTGGCTGATGCAATCAGCCAATAGGATTGAAGTTCAATCCTATTGGCTGATCCAATCAGCCAATAGGATTGAGCTCGCATTCTATTGGCTGATTGGAACAGCCAATAGAATGCCAGCTCAATCCTATTGGCTGATTGGATCAGCCAATAGGATTGAACTTCAATCCTATTGGCTGATTGCATCAGCCAATAGGATTTTTTCTACATTAATTCTGATTGGCTGATAGAATTCTATCAGCCAATTGGAATTGAAGGGACGCCATCTTGGATGACGTCAGTTAAAGAAACCGTCATTTAGTAAGAAGGCTTCGATGGAAGAGGATGCTCCGCACCGGATGTCTTGAAGATGGACCCGCTCCGCGCCGGATGGATGAAGATAGAAGATGTCGTCTGGATGAAGACTTCTGCCCGTCTGGAGGACAACTTCGCCCGGCTTGGATGAAGACTTCTCCCGGCTTCGTTGAGGACTTCGGCCCAGTTGGGTGAAGGCGTCTCCCGGTAAGGTGATCTTCAAGGGGTTAGTGTTAGGTTTTTTTAAGGGGGATTGGGTGGGTTTTAGAGTAGGGTTGGTTGTGTGGGTGGTGGGTTTTAATGTTGGGGGGGATTTGTAATTTTTTTTACTGGTAAAAGAGCTGATTACTTTGGGGCAATGCCCCGCAAAAGGCCCTTTTAAGGGCTATTTGTAATTTAGTGTAGGGTAGGCCATTTTTTTATTTTGGTGGGGCTTTTTTATTTTGTTAGGGGGATTAGATTAGGTGTAATTAGTTTAAAAATCTTGTAATTTGTTTATTATTTTCTGTAATTTAGTGTTTTGGTTTTTTTGTACTTTAGATAATTTTATTTAATTGTATTTAATTTAGGGAATTAATTTAATTATAGTGTAGTGTTAGGTGTAATTGTAACTTAAGTTAGGTTTTATTTTACAGGTACTTTTGTATTTATTTTAACTAGGTAGTTTATTAAATAGTTAATAACTATTTAGTAACTATTCTACCTAGTTAAAATAAATACAAACTTGCCTGTAAAATAAAAATAAACCCTAAACTAGCTACAATGTAACTATTAGTTATATTGTAGCTAGCTTAGGGTTTATTTTATAGGTAAGTATTTAGTTTTAAATAGGCATAATTTAGTTAATGATAGTTATATTTATTTAGATTTATTTTAATTATATTTAAGTTAGGGGGGTTAGGGTTAGGGTTAGACTTAGATTTAGGTGTTAATAACTTTAATATAGTGGCGGCAACGTTGGGGGCGGCAGATTAGGGGTTCATAAATGTAGGTAGGTGTCGGCGATGTTAGGGATGGCAGATTAGGGTTTAACTAATGTTTGCAATGCGGGAGTGCGGTGGTTTAGGGGTTAATATATTTATTAGTGCCGGCGATCTCCGGTTTGGCAGATTAGGGGTTAAAAATTTAATTTTAGTGTTTGCTATGTGGGAGGGCCTCGGTTTAGGGGTTAATAGGTAGTTTATGGGTGTTAGTGTACTTTTTAGCACTTTAGTTAAGAGTTTTATGCTACGGCGTTGTAGTGTAAAACTCTTAACTACTGACTTTAAAATGCGGTATGAGGCTTGACAGGAGAGGGTGTACCACTCACTTTTTGGAAGACTCGTAATACCGGTGCTATGCAAGTCCCATTGAAAAAATAGGATACGCAATTGACGTAAGTGGATTTGCGGTATTTTCGAGTCTGGCCAAAAAAGTGAGCGGTACACCTGTACCTGCAGGACTCGTAATACCAGCGGGCGTTAAAAAGCAGTGTTGGGACCAGCCAACGTTGCTTTTTAAGCCTAACGCAAAACTCGTAATCTAGCCGAATATTTAAAATACACTATATTGCAAAGTTGCATGTTTTAAAGCAATATTAGCATTAAATAATGAATTAAAAAAAGCACTGGAATGTCCCTTTAAGGAAAGGCTGTGTGTGACTGGGTTGTGCAAAGTATACTTTGCCTTACTTACTTACTTTATTGCCAGGAAAGGAAGCAATGGTACACGGAGGAGTGAAGAGGAAAGTCTATAATCAGTGTGAGCAGAGCCACAGAATGGAGCAGTACTAAATTTACTTTCAACTCGTAATACGTGTGCTACTCAATGCGCTCAAAAAGCCTTCATCTAGTGAAGTTTACGCTCGAATGGGAGCGCTAAATAATGCTCCACTGCACGTGCCAGATTCATGTTATCTTGTTAGTCCTGGGATATGGAGTGCAACTTATGACCTTTGAAATACTAATACACCTTGTAGTTAAAGGGACAATCTAGTCAAAATGAAACTTTCATGATTCAGATATAGAGGCCCATTTATCAAGCTCCGTATGGAGCTTGAGGGCCCGTGTTTCTGGCGAGTCTTCAGACTCACCAGAAACGCCACAATTCAACCCAATAGAGTACGATCGGGTTGATTGACACCTCCCTGCTGGCGGCCCATTGGCTGCAAGTCTGCAGGGGGCGGCGTTGCACCAACAGCTCTTGTGAGCTGCTAGTGCAATGCTGAATACGGAGAACATATTGCTCTCCGCATTCAGCGAGGTCTTGCGGACCTGATCCGCACTGTCGGATCAGGTCCGCAAGACCTTTGATACATAGGCCCCATGGCATGCAATTTTAAACAACATTCCAATTCACTTTTATCATCAGATTTGCGTAGTTCTTTTGGTATTCTTAGTTAATAGCTAAACCTAGGTAGGGTCATATGCAAATTTCTAAGCCCTTGAAGGCCGCCTCTTATCTCAAAGCATTTGACAGCTTTTCACAGCTAGAGGGCTTTGGTTCATGTGTTCCATATAGATAGCAGTTTGCTCACGCCTATGGAGTTACTTATGAGAGGACACTGATTGGCTAAAAAGGTAATCACAGAGGTAAAAAGTATATTAATATTACTGTGTTGGCTATGCAAAACTGGGGAATGGGTAATAAAGGTAATAAAGGGATTATCTATTTTTTTTAAACAATAAAAATTCTGGAGTAGACAGTCCCTTTAAGGGTAGCTTGAGATGGGTTTTCCAATATTTCTTATGCTGGTCCTTTCATTGGCTGGACCAGTGAAACTCTCTTTTATTTATAAACTTGTTTTTTCTTTGTCTAGGCAACCCATTTATATACTTTGGAGATTTCCAGAGATCAGTGGACGATGGATCAGCACTAAGATACATCATATTTAGGTAAACAAACAATTATTATTTGTTTATATCACACATGTTTCCTTCAACTCCAATATATTAATATTTAATGTACTGGTTCTGTATTTCAAGCTTGAAACAAAACAATTGCGTAAATGGTCCATATGGGCAGTAACATTTACTGTAAATTATTTATCGCACACATGTGATTTGTGTCTTGAGGCTGTCTGACTAACAGATTTGTAACATTATAAACACACACATAAATAATTAAGCTATAACTATCTAAGCGAAATAATGTTTTAAAGTAAAATTTCCTATACCAAAACCAAAATATATACATAGCATTTTTGTTTATTAACATTCTTTACTAAAGCAAAAATAAATAAACAAACAAGTATTGCACTTTGGATCTTTAAAAACAAACTGGTTATAATTTAATAGAGAAGAAACTTATGAATCTAAAAGCTGTGGGAATCAGGGGTGCAATAGTCCTATTTCTACTGAGGGGAGTTAAATAACCCCAAGCAAGCCACACAGAAATATAATCACCATGTGTTCCACACAGTGCAGGGTGATCACACATCAGGACTGCTGACAGGCTTGCATTGAGTGTATTGCAGGAAGTGTTACTGCCCATTACTAGAGGATCTCAATATCTCTCTAACCAGACTATGATACAGCTCCTCCCACCAACAACAGAGAGTCAACTGAAGCGTTTCTGTTCTCTTTCCAGGGGGAACTTAGTTCCACCTGCAAAAATAGTGCAGGGACTCCGTTCCCATTCATTCCCGCTGCACTTCACCCCTGGTGGGAATTGACTTCTAATTAACTAATGTTGGCTAGATTACGAGTGGAACAGTATTTATCTTTACTGCTCGTGTGTTAATTGTGCTAGAAGTAAGGCTTTTTCTGCGTGCCGGGTAGCGTGCTTATTACAAGTTGAAAGCAAAACGTTTTCGTATGAGCGCTAACCCGTTGCATGCAAAAAGCCGAAGTTAGAATATCACAATGTACGTCAACGTATTCCCCCCCATAAGTCAGTGGAGCAAGAAAAGTGGGGAAAAAACACCCTACTCGCATGCAAACCTGATCACACTTTCTCTAGTGCTCTAACCCGACATGAAAATATGAATATTTTACATTCCATTGTTCTTTACATAGCAGAATATGTTCTTTTTATTCATAAAAACATATTTATCTCTCTCTCTCTCTCTATATATATATATATATATATATATATATATATCAGATTTCTTGGTTTGATATATAGATGATAGATAGATAGATAGATAGATAGATAGATAGAAAGATAGATAGATAGATAGATAGATAGATAGATAGATAGATAAATGATAGATAGATGATAGATAGATAGATAGATAGATAGATAGATAGATAGATAGATAGATAGATAGATACAGATAGATATAGGAATATCTACTTACAAATATATAAAACATATTCTGCTATGTGCAGAACATTGGGATGTGAAATATTTACAGTAAATACACAGCATAACACTTTATTAAAAAAATGAATATTGCATAAATATGCTTTAACATGTTTTCATCTACTTGACTGCAAATGGCTCAAATGCATATATATATATATATATATATATATATATATATATATATATATGTGTGTGTGTATCTATACCTATAACAGTAATAATACACAGGATATTCATATTAATATAGAAAGCTGCACACTCAAAATAAGAAATAAATGTGATAATGTTTTCTAGTCTGAACAAATATATATGTGTAGGTACTAATTCCTATCTACACATATATATATATATATATATATATATATACACATGTATGTTTGATTATAATCTCATACACATATGTATGTGTGTCTACAATTTCAAGCAAGATACAAAAGTTGTGCAAACTATTATTACAATACCGTATGCACTGTTTAAGATGAAAATAAATGCTTGAAAAATGTGTGTGAATTAATGCAACCAAAGGTTGGCAGTGTTTTATATATATATATATATATATATATATATATATATATATATACACACACACTGGTATAATGGACTAAGTAGGCCAAAATAAGCAAAAATAAAAAAATAATATATATATATATATATATATATATATATATATATATATATATATATATACATATACACATACACATACAATGTGCTAATAGAAAACCCCAATTGGGCAAAGCACAAATAAATACAATGAAAGGCAATAAAAAGCAATAAAGAACAATAAAAACAAACAATAAAAAAGAGAGTCTTATCCTTTTAGGAGAGGCTCAGAAATTTCCTTTCTTGCTGAGAGGTTAAAGGTTGCTTGTCAGAGAACTCTCAAGGTTCTAGTTGAGGGTGAAGGTACAGCTGAAGTAATCTAGAAAAACAAGCGCACAAAAACACTTCTCATAGTGTAGCAACGATTGAATCCAATTTAGGCAAATAAAAACATAAATCACAATCCCCCTGAGTAATTCCTACTCCAGACATCCCAACTCTCCCAGAAGTTCCGGGAGTCTCCCGCATTTCAACATAATATCTATTCTTTGCAAAGTTTGTTATATTCCCATATATATTACATAGATTAAATATGCAGATTGACTCTTGATATTATTTATTCAGGTTGTTTAAATGAAATGTGTAATGTACCACTTTAAATTTGTGCAATTAAAAGGCAGGCCTCTGCAGGTGCACAGGTAAGCAGTGATCAAGTGCTACCTGAGCACGAAACATGTCTGCTCTGTGTGCCTGCTACACTAACCTGGATTACCTTTTGTCCTTCTTGGACATTTTTTGTTTTTAGATGTCCTAATAAATATACAGTTCTTTTATTCATCAACTTTGGCTTTGAAGCGCTTATTTTGGTTCTTTTTGTGGATCAAGGATTTTACTTTCTGGCGTGTGAAACAGACACGCTGAACCAACAGCTGCCATAGCCTGTGAGTAAGGGATTTAAATATCCCGCCCTCCCCTTTCTTAATAGAGCCTTTTTACCTCCAGTGAACAGAGGATTATTTGTGCGCTCCGTTGTGCAGGTTACCGTTGGACTTTTGTATTTTCTGTTTTACCTGCCTAGGAGCTGCCATATAAGCTGTCAGTTTTCCAGCAAGACAGCCGCACGGGACCAAGGAGCATCAGCACATACCGGGTGAGACGGAAGGAATATTGCCGCAACCAAATAGCTGATCTGGGAGTTCCTGAGCACGTTGCTGTCTCAATATAGCATTTACTATTAGTTGGCGTTCTTATGTTACAGCAGCACCGGACTATGCATCTACAGGACACAGCGGATATTACAACAACAAAAGAGTTACCGCTTCAAGACAGCTGAACAGGGAACAAGCCCCTGAATATGCTGCTGTCTCTACAATAATCTATACCCAGGTGGTTGCCTGGTTAAACTGCTGAATATTGCGGAGTATGGCAGAGGATCTCGCATGAAATAAAAAGAATTAAATCACCGCATCAAGTCAGCAGATCCGGGTAAGAGACTGTTGTTAAATAAGACATTAAAGTGTTATTAATATATAAGACCAGAAGGACACATTTAATAATGGGGTAACGAATATACCATACATATGGAGAATTACTAAAGAAAGCGTATAATTGCAAGCTACAAATTAACATACCCTACTACTGTCAAATAGCCTTATAATTTACAATACACTTTACAACTAAATACAAACGGCTCTAGGGGAGGGATATACATATATCTTTTCTATAAGGACTTTATAACTACATCTACATCAAGAGTTATATCACAAGCAAACAAAAATGGAAGAAAACAGTGAACAATCATATGTATTGGGAGACTTTGAAAAAGATCATGGTGACATGTATGAATGCATAGTACATACTTTGGACAGTTTATTTTTTGATATTGACACCCTAAGAAAGAGGGACATTAAACTGGATCTTGATATTAAAGCTTTTATGATATATATACAAGCAAAACGTATACCCAGAGGACTGAGGATAAAGAAATTTCCCTCTTTCCTAGTTAATGACTTAGAGTTCATTAAAAAATAGAATAATATTCTAGACACATGCTCTTTTGCCTTAATCAATCTTTTGATTGAGTATAAAAACCAACAAAGAAAAGGTATTCTGTTAGAACTAAAGGAGATTCAAGAAAATTTAAAAAGTCACCAAGACAATGTGGATTTCAAGAAATATGATATTCAGTTTGAAAAAAATATGAATAAATTCAAACAGGAACTTTGGCAGTTCAAGTCTAGAAAGATGGTACGTGATAAAAAGGATTATGAATCCAAGCAAGTGTACAGATGGAGCAGTGAAGAGAGCTCTAAACCTAGGTACTTTAAACGTCACTATCAAAACAAAAGATCAGAAAAGAAGGAAAAAACAGTAACGTTTTCTGACACAGAATACGAGTTTGACTCATCTGATGGAGATGTGACAGAAGAAAGTAATGTTCCTAATGTCTTGCGAACCATGGATGCAACACCAGCGCCTGAATCAGTATTTCAAGCCTCAAAAAACGGGCAGGACAGATCTCAACCCCCAGGAAGAATAAAAAAACACATAGAGGGGCAAGAGGAAAAGGGAGAAGGAGAACGTGCATACATTCAAGTACCAAACAAAATCAAGAAGGGAAATTTGCGCAAGACATATACAACCAGATTGCAAAAGACACAGAAGAAATATGCATGAACTCAGATGTTATTAATCTATCTTCTAAAAATCTGACTAGTTTAGAGACTTCAGTTCTATCAAAAGGACTCAATTGTGTTCCTACAAATCATTTCAACATGTTTGACACCATTTTAGATATCAATAGATTTGTGCACAAAATTACATTGCGTAGGCATTTTTATTCTGCTCAGGATGAAGATAGGTTGCAAACTACTGATATGAGAGAAGGTACAGATAGCACTGACAATACTGAAATAGATAAGATGCATTTCTCAGACTGGTGTAGTGTATATGATCTTCAAACACTTGAACAGGAAAATCACATAACAAAAATAGGGCTGCCAGACACAAAAGGGATTTCACTTAAACATATTAAGAACAAAAGCTCCTTTTACCCAACACAAATGAGACCCAAAGTCCTAGACATCTTTCAAAAAACTATAGAAAACAAACTCAGAGTTCTAGATGAAAACAACAGAGATAAAACTAAATCCAAATATAGACAAAAATCTAACCTTACATATGCAGAGAAGGAAGCATTGAAGTCTTTAACTAAAAATGAGGAATTAATCATTAGACAATCAGACAAGGGCGGCAATGTGGTCGTGCTAAATAGAAAAGACTATTTAGCTGAAGCTGCTAGACAATTAACTGACACAAATGTATACGTAAAACTAAAGGAGAATCAAACAAAAAAAATTAAAGAACAACTGACTAATTTAGTATATTATGCCAGAAATAACAATATAATAAATCAGTCAATACAAGAAGCACTTGTCCCCGAATTTCCAGTTATACCCATCTTTCATTATTTCCCAAAGATTCACAAAGACCCTGTATCACCTCCCGGAAGGCCCATTATAGCTGGTATCAACTCACTTAATGAATCACTCTCAGAATTAGTAGATTCTTTTTTGCAACCGCTAGTGTGCAATCTTCCATCCTACATTCAAGATACAACAGCACTATTAAGAAAACTAGAAAATATACAATGGAAACCAACCTACAGACTGATAACAGCAGATGTCTCATCTTTATATACATCAATAGTACATGAGAAGGGCTTAACAGCAATAGAATTTTTTCTAGACAATTACAGTAACTATGAAGCACCTACTAAGGTCTTTCTGATTAATGCAATAGAGTATTTGCTTACACATAATTTTTTTAAATTTGGTAACAGTTTCTATCTCCAGAGACGTGGGACAGCCATGGGGGCCAAATTTGCCCCCTCCTACGCCAACCTCTTTATGGGTTGGTGGGAACTGTCCCACGTCTTTGGAGATAGAAACCCCCACAAATTACGTATCGTATCATTTTTTCGGTACATAGATGACCTACTGTTTATATATGATGGAAATGATTCTGAGATAGAGGAATTTTGTCAATACTTAAATTCTAACGAATGTGGCATTGAATTTACAAGCCAGTATAGTGCAACCAATGTTAATTTCCTTGATTTGACAATCTTTACTGATGACAATTCCAAAAACATAAACACTACATTATTTAGGAAACCAACAGCAGGAAACACTACTTTAAAATATGACTCATGTCACCCCAAACATGTTATTGACGCAATACCCAAAGGAGAACTAATTAGACTCAAAAGAAACTGTACAACAGAGGATGAATACCAAAAACATGCAAAGATTGCTTTAGAGAGACTTAAAGATAGAGGCTATAAAAATGAGGTATTAACAAAAGCTAAAAATACTGTGGATAAAATACCGAGGAGACATCTTTTGAATAGGAAGAAACAACATACAAATACTGACAAATATCATAATAAACTTAAATTTATTACAAACTATAGTTTGGAATACAACAAGATCTGCAAAATTGTGCAAGGTTCTATACCTATATTATATTCAGATCCCATACTTAAAGAAATTATGCAGGAAGGGTGTAATTTTATATCAAAAAGAGGTAAAACTCTATCAACTTTCTATCACCTTCTGAGCTAAAACCTATTTCAAACAAGAATTGGCTACAAAGAAAGAGGGGCTTCTATAAGTGTAGGAGACCAATATGTAGGACCTGTAACTTTGTAAAAGAAGGAGATGAAATATCATCGTCAGTAACTCATAAACAACACAAAATTAACTATTCAATAAATTGCTCAACCACTCATGTGATATATCTGCTAACCTGTAAAATCTGTTTCATGCAGTACACAGGCATGACCACTAGGCCGCTCAAGGAAAGGTTCTTAGAACACTTGCGTAGCATAGAAGATGAGAGTTCAGATACTCCGGTAGCAAGACACTTTAAGGAAAAACACAATGCAGATGTCAATGCCCTAATGGTGCAGGGCATAGATTTTGTTCCTATCTGGAGCAGAGGAGGAAATAGGGAAATGATGCTAGATAAAAGAGAAGTTTTTTGGATACTGACCTTACAAACTAGTTATCCTTTAGGGATAAATAAGAGAAGAGATCTAGATTTATTTGTATAACATAAATTAGCTAACGATATAGACTATAGCTTTAGGATAGTGTAGGACTTGAAAGCACAACAAGAGTCAGTTACCAACTGCACTAAATATCTCTACTCTAATGACAAGTATTAAACTGAGACACATAAATCTGTTCTTCAATCCTAAACTATTTTTTTCTCTTTCCAAAAATATAAAAGAAGGAAAAAAAATTGCCTTCATTAGTTTTCTATGCATTTCAACATAATATCTATTCTTTGCAAAGTTTGTTATATTCCCATATATATTACATAGATTAACTATGCAGATTGACTCTTGATATTATTTATTCAGGTTGTTTAAATGAAATGTGTAATGTACCACTTTAAATTTGTGCAATTAAAAGGCAGGCCTCTGCAGGTGCACAGGTAAGCAGTGATCAAGTGCTACCTGAGCACGAAACATGTCTGCTCTGTGTGCCTGCTACACTAACCTGGATTACCGTTTGTCCTTCTTGGACATTTTTTGTTTTTAGATGTCCTAATAAATATACAGTTCTTTTATTCATCAACTTTGGCTTTGAAGCGCTTATTTTGGTTCTTTTTGTGGATCATGGATTTTACTTTCTGGCGTGTGAAACAGACACGCTGAACCAACAGCGCCATAGCCTGTGAGTAAGGGATTTAAATATCCCGCCCTCCCCTTTCTTAATAGAGCCTTTTTACCTCCAGTGAACAGAGGATTATTTGTGCGCTCTGTTGTGCAGGTTACCGTTGGACTTATATATATATATATATATACACACACACTGGTATAATGGACTAAGTAGGCCAAAATAAGCAAAAATAAAAATATATATATATATATATATAAATCAATGTAAATATTTGCATAGGAAATTAGTACATCTAAGCAAGTATACCCGCTTGCCCCCAGAAATTCTTAATATGCAATGTTTCCAATGCACAAGAGAATTGTGGGTAAGATATGCAAATTAGGTATGCAAATTCTCAGTTTTTTTGCTTCAAAATACTGTTTTAACACAGCGATCCTTTTAAACAGGAATATGACAGCAAACCAGAAATCACTCACTATACAAGCCTGTTTCGTTCTTTTTAGAACTCATCAGTAGGAGATAGATTTCTGATTGCTGCATTGGAAAAGCTATTTTCATGGTTAAACCAAAATTCATTAAAATTATGGGGGGGGAGATAAAAAACTGAAATTAAAATCCTCCATGTCTCATAATTAAATCAATGTAAATATTTGCATAGGAAATTAGTACATCTAAGCAAGTATCCCCGCTTGCCCCCAGAAATTCTTAATATGCAATGTTTCCAATGCACAAGAGAATTGTGGGTAAGATATGCAAATTAGGTATGCAAATTCTCAGTTTTTTTGCTTCAAAATACTGTTTTAACACAGCGATCCTTTTAAACAGGAATATGACAGCAAACCAGAAATCACTCACTATACAAGCCTGTTTCGTTCTTTTTAGAACTCATCAGTAGGAGATAGATTTCTGATTGCTGCATTGGAAAAGCTATTTTCATGGTTAAACCAAAATTCATTAAAATTATGGGGGGGGAGATAAAAAACTGAAATTAAAATGAGACATGGAGGATTTTAATTTCAGTTTTTTATCTCCCCCCCCATAATTTTAATGAATTTTGGTTTAACCATGAAAATAGCTTTTCCAATGCAGCAATCAGAAATCTATCTCCTACTGATGAGTTCTAAAAAGAACGAAACAGGCTTGTATAGTGAGTGATTTCTGGTTTGCTGTCATATTCCTGTTTAAAAGGATCGCTGTGTTAAAACAGTATTTTGAAGCAAAAAAACTGAGAATTTACATACCTAATTTGCATATCTTACCCACAATTCTCTTGTGCATTGGAAACATTGCATATTAAGAATTTCTGGGGGCAAGCGGGGATACTTGCTTAGATGTACTAATTTCCTATGCAAATATTTACATTGATTTAATTATGAGACATGGAGGATTTTAATTTCAGTTTTTTATCTCCCCCCCCATAATTTTAATGAATTTTGGTTTAACCATGAAAATAGCTTTTCCAATGCAGCAATCAGAAATCTATCTCCTACTGATGAGTTCTAAAAAGAACGAAACAGGCTTGTATAGTGAGTGATTTCTGGTTTGCTGTCATATTCCTGTTTAAAAGGATCGCTGTGTTAAAACAGTATTTTGAAGCAAAAAAACTGAGAATTTGCATATCTTACCCACAATTCTCTTGTGCATTGGAAACATTGCATATTAAGAATTTCTGGGGGCAAGCGGGGATACTTGCTTAGATGTACTAATTTCCTATGCAAATATTTACATTGATTTAATTATGAGACATGGAGGATTTTAATTTCAGTTTTTTATCCCCCCCCCCATAATTTTAATGAATTTTGGTTTAACCATGAAAATAGCTTTTCCAATGCAGCAATCAGAAATCTATCTCCTACTGATGAGTTCTAAAAAGAACGAAACAGGCTTGTATAGTGAGTGATTTCTGGTTTGCTGTCATATTCCTGTTTAAAAGGATCGCTGTGTTAAAACAGTATTTTGAAGCAAAAAAACTGAGAATTTGCATACCTAATTTGCATATCTTACCCACAATTCTCTTGTGCATTGGAAACATTGCATATTAAGAATTTCTGGGGGCAAGCGGGGATACTTGCTTAGATGTACTAATTTCCTATGCAAATATTTACATTGATTTAATTATGAGACATGGAGGATTTTAATTTCAGTTTTTTATCTCCCCCCCCATAATTTTAATGAATTTTGGTTTAACCATGAAAATAGCTTTTCCAATGCAGCAATCAGAAATCTATCTCCTACTGATGAGTTCTAAAAAGAACGAAACAGGCTTGTATAGTGAGTGATTTCTGGTTTGCTGTCATATTCCTGTTTAAAAGGATCGCTGTGTTAAAACAGTATTTTGAAGCAAAAAAACTGAGAATTTGCATACCTAATTTGCATATCTTACCCACAATTCTCTTGTGCATTGGAAACATTGCATATTAAGAATTTCTGGGGGCAAGCGGGGATACTTGCTTAGATGTACTAATTTCCTATGCAAATATTTACATTGATTTAATTATGAGACATGGAGGATTTTAATTTCAGTTTTTTATCTCCCCCCCCATAATTTTAATGAATTTATATATATATATATATACATATACACATACAATGTGCTAATAGAAAACCCCAATTGGGCAAAGCACAAATAAATACAATGAAAGGCAATAAAAATCAATAAAGAACAATAAAAACAAACAATAAAAAAGAGAGTCTTATCCTTTTAGGAGAGGCTCAGAAATTTCCTTTCTTGCTGAGAGGTTAAAGGTTGCTTGTCAGAGAACTCTCAAGGTTCTAGTTGAGGGTGAAGGTACAGCTGAAGTAATCTAGAAAAACAAGCGCACAAAAACACTTCTCATAGTGTAGCAACGATTGAATCCAATTTAGGCAAATAAAAACATAAATCACAATCCCCCTGAGTAATTCCTACTCCAGACATCCCAACTCTCCCAGAAGTTCCGGGAGTCTCCCGCATTGAAATAGCGGCTCCCTGACACCTGCAAATTAAACACAATCTCCCGGAAAGAGCAGTGCCAGAGAAAATCAAGATTTATGTGTTTATTAGTGTATATATGTCTGTAAACACATATATACGCATATAAATAAATAAATACATATGTACACATATATAAACACACACACACACACACACACACATATTTAGACATGTACTGTTAAAGCCCTTTGCAGTCCTTTTGTTTCTTCCACTTGAAGCCCTTATAAACTTTTTTGTGCATTTTTAAAAAAAATATTATTTATCAAATAATGTTATTGTAAGTGTAACTATATTTTTCAATGTATTTTTGATGTGTCTTGTGACATTTTTTGTCGAGAGTAACATTTAACTAGAGCTCTGAGGTTTTGGTAATCATTCTAGCGTAAATCGCGAATGTGCTCACACATTCGCATTTACTTTTAACGTGTACTACGAGAGCTCCTTCTGATGCGTGCAAATAGTCGCGATAAACCTGATAGTTTGCCCGCCACTTATAATCTGATCCTTTATATTTAATATATTGCAAGGGAAAATATATAAAAGATCATTGAACCTGTCTAAACATTATGGGCCAGATTACAAGTTGAGCTTAAAATATCGCTTCAGCAAAAGCGATATTTGCCCTCAACTGAGTAATACCAGCACACGGAAATGTGCGTTGGTATTACAAGTGAGGTGCAATGCGAATGCGGCCTCACGATCGCATTGCACGGAAGCAACAAGAGCGCACTTCCATAGGCTCCAATGGGAGCCTGGTTCTGGTGCCGTTAGACACGGCATAGAACCAAAGCGCAGTGAAGGGGGTAAGTCACGCAGAGATGGGCAGCAAATGTAAATATATATGTATATGCATACATACATATAAATTAATGCGTTAATATGTGTATATACACATATTAACACAAATATATATGTATATAAGCATATACATTTATACTGTATTTACAGGGAACACACAGTTTCCATAGACTGCAATGTAAAGGCACTTTACACCCCACAGCCGCCAACTTTAGCCCCAAAAAACTGCCTAGAGCAGTAAGTTATTTTATTTAAAAAAAGATGATACATTTTTTTATTTGTAAAAAGAAAATGTATGCTTACCTGATAAATGTATTTCTTTCCAGATATGGTGAGTCCACGACTTCATCAATTACTGTTGGGAATATCACTCCTGGCCAGCAGGAGGAGGCAAAGAGCACCACAGCAAAGCTGTTAAGTATCACTTCCCTTCCCACAACCCCCAGTTATTCGACTGAAGGGAAATGGAGAAAAAGGGAATAACACAAGGTGTAGAGGTGCCTGAGGTTTAGACAAAAACTAACTGACTTAAAATAAAGGGCGGGGCCTGTGTACTCACCATATCTGGAAATAAATAAATTTATCAAAACAAAAGTATCAAAACTTCACCTCCTCCTTGCACCGAAAGCAAAGAGAATGACTGAGGGTTGTGGGAAGGGAAGTGATACTTAACAGCTTTGCTGTGGTGCTCTTTGCCTAATCCTGCTGGCCAGGAGTGATATTCCCAACAGTAATTGATGAAGCCGTGGACTCACCATATCTTAGGAAAGAAAAGGAACTACACATTTTCTTGGGGTCAGTGGGTAACCTGGTTAATTGGCCCGTTTGTGGGCGCATGATATATTAGCGCTCCACTTGTAATGTAGCCCTATACTAATTAAAATTGTATTATGGTAAAAATCATTTTACTTAAAACATCCTATATGTTAAATATGCAACACAAATTTAACCCCTTAACGACAAAGGATGTACAGGGTACGTCCTACAAAAAAGGTCAGTTAACGACCAAGGACGTACCTTGTATGTCCTCAGGGGTTTTAAGCGGTGGAAGTGATCCTGATCGCTTCCAGCTGCTTTCAAAGTATTGCAGTGATGCCTCGATATTGAGGCATCCCTGCAATACCTTTTTTTGCACACCGATGCAGAGAGAGTCACTCTGTGGCCCTATATGCATCGGCCAGCGATGGTGCAGATCGTTGGTGGGTGGGAGCCATTGCAGGGAGGCAAGTGGGCGGCCCATCGCTGGCGAACTTCCGGCCAGCAGTTGTAAGTGACTGTCTGGTGCGCATGGGAGCACGTGCAGGGGGTGAGGGGCATGTGCGTGCATGCACCCGCGATCTGGCCAATTAAAAAAAAATTAAGTGGTGGGAGAGGGTGGTGGGTGGCAGAGGAGGGGGGAATACTTTTTCAAAAGAAATCTGGGAGGGGGAGAAAGTAGGGTATGGAGGGGGGGCAGTTACACTACAGAAAAGTAGGTTTTAATTTAAAAAAAGCCACATTTGTTTGCAAAGTGGGTACAAGCAGACAGCTGCCAGTACCAAAAATGGTGGCAAATAGTTAGTGGGGGAGGGTTAGAGAGCTCTTTGGGGGGATCAGGGAGGTTGGGGGCTAAGGGGGGATCCTACACAGCAGAATATATATTTATTTATTTTTAATTCATTTTTTTTTTTAAAAAGCCTTTTATTTTAGTACTGTCAGACTTTCAGCCATTACTTAAGATGGCGGGGACAATTGTGGGGTGTGGGAGGGAAGAGAGCTGTTTGGGAGGGATCAGGGGGTGGGATGTGTCAGGTGGGAGGCTGATCTCTACACTAAAGCTAAAATTAACCCTTCAAGCTCCCTACAAGCTACCTAATTAACCCTGTCACTGGTGGGCATAATACATACAAGTGTGGTGCACAGCGGCATTTAGCGGCCTTCTAATTACCAAAAAGCAATGCCAAAGCCATATATGTCTGCTATTTCTGAACAAAGGGGATCCCAGAGAAGCATTTACAACCATTTGTGCCATAATTGCACAAGCTGTTTGTAAATAATTTCAGTGAGAAACCCAAAGTTAGTGAAAAAGTTAACGATTTTTTTTATTTGATCAAATTTTGCGGTGAAATGGTGGCATAAAATATATCATATATAATAATAATAAATATATGGGCCTAGATCAATACTTTGGGTTGTTTACTACACTACAGCTAAAATTAACCCAACAAGCTCCCTGCAAGCTACCTAATTAACATTAACCCCTTCACTGCTGGGCCTAATACAAGTGTGGTGCGCAGCGGCATTTAGCAGCCTTCTAATTACCAAAAAGTAATGCACAGTCATAAATGTCTGCTATTTCTGAACAAAGGGGATCCCAGAGAAGCATTTATTACCATTTGTGCCATAATTGCACAAGTTGTTTGTAAATAATTTCAGTGAGAAACCTAAACTTTGTGAAAAAGTTTGTGAAAAAGTGAACAATTTTTTTTTATTTGATCGCATTTGGCGGTGAAATGGTGGTATGAAATAAACCAAAATGGGCCTAGATCAATACTTTGGGTTGTCTACTAAAACAAAAATATATACATGTCAAGGGATATTCAGGGATTCCTGACACACATCAGTGTTCCAATGAAACTATCGCTAATTTTGAAAAAATAATGGTTTGGAAATAGCAAAGTGCTACTTGTACTTATTGCCCTATAACTTGCAAAAAAAGCAAAGACCATGTAAACAATGGGTATTTCTAAACTCAGGACAAAATTTTTAAACTATTTAGCATGGGTGTTTTTTTGTGGTTGTAGATGTGTAACAGATTTTTGGGGTCAAAGTTAGAAAAAGTGTTTTTTTTCCATTGTTTCATCATATTTTATCATTTGTTTTACAGTAAATTATAAGATATGATAAAAATAATGTTATCTTTGAAAGTCCATTTAATGTCGAGAAAAACTGTATATAATATGTGTGGGTACAGTAAATGAGTAAGAGGAAAATTACAGCTAGATACAAATACCACAATAATATAAAAATAGCCCTGGTCCCAAACGGTCAACAAATGGAAAAGTGCTGGGGTCCTTAAAGGGACACTGAACACAAATTTTTTTCTATCGTGATTCAGATAGAGCATGCAATTTTAATCAACTTTCTAATTTACTCCTATTATCAAATAATTTTCATTCTCTTGGTATCTTTATTTGAAATGCAAGAATGTAAGTTTAGATGCTGGCCCATTTTTGGCGAACACACTGTGTTGTTCTTGCTGATTGGTGGGTAAATTCGCCTACCAATAAACAAGTGCTTTCCATGGGTCTGAACCAAAAAAATAGCTTAGATGCCTTCTTTTTCAAATAAAGAAAGCAAGAGAACGAAGAAAAATTGATAATATGAGTAAATTAGAAAGTTGTTTAAAATTGCATGCTCTATCTGAATCATGAAATATTTTTTTGGGTTCAGTGTCCCTTTTAGAGGTTAATATATAAAAAAAAATCAAAAAAATTATTTTGTCAAAATGAAAACTGTTTTAACATTTTTTTAAATGATATGTTGCAAATGAGTTTATATGAAAAATATATTGTTGCAAATATATTCAAGTAAAGATTAATTGATCACAATTGCTCACTTAGGGCCCGATGTTAAAGGGACATAGAAGCCAAAAATGTTCTTTCATGATTCAGATAAAAAATAATATTTTAAACAACTTTCCAATTTACTTCTATGATCAAATTTTCTTTGTTTTCTTAAAATCCTTTGTTGAAAAACAGGAAGGTAAATTCGGGAGTGTGCACGTGTCTGCAACACTATATGGCAGAAGCTTTGCAACAATGTTATATATTAGCAAGACGTGCACTCTACCTACCTACAACACATATTTGATTATAGAAGTATTTTGGAAACTTTTTTTAAAATTGTATTTTCTATCTGAATCATTAAAGGAAAAAATGGGTTTCTTGTCCCTTTAAAAAAATTGTTAGATCTGCATAAAATGCCCATTTCAGCCTCGCAATCTGTCCCCCACGCAAAATGTTATAAAAAAGTGAGTTGACCCTCGCTGGTCAGTTGAGTGACGATACACCATCCACAGGTAACAATAGTGATCACAGCATCCACCCATATTTCAAGTGAATGTGGATCTCGGCAGCGTGGAGGGGGTATATTTGTAAAGCATCTTTACACAACATAGAATGTGCGTTCAGTAAATGTAAAAATATTTTCAGTTTTTAGGAATTTACAGCTTTTTTTAATATTGCATTTTCATAACTGCTCTAAGTTTTCACTGTACTGTACACATTTTAGCTCTTGCATTGCAAACACAATATTAGAAGTAAACCCATTCTGTACTGTGTAATCTTACATAGTTACATTTCTATTACAATTACACTATACCAAATGTGTTACTAATATAGAACATGTTTGGTATAGTGTGATTGTAATAGATATGTAACATAGTAAGTTTACGTAGAACTGAATGGGTTTACTTCTAATATTGTGGCTACACTGTAGTAAATATGTTATTATGTTTGATACAGTGCGATTAAACACTTTAGGGTTATAATATAGAATGTTTAATGGGACATTATACTCCAAAATTGTTATTGTTTAAAAAAAAAAAATAGATAACACCTTTACTACTCATTACTCAGCTTTGCACAACCATCGCTATATTAATATACTATTTAACCTTTAAACATCTAAATGTCTGCCTGTTTCAAAGCCTTTTAAGGTAGCCCTTTATCTCAGGGCATTTTTATGGCATTTCCCAGCAAGACATTGCTCTTTCATGTGTGCCATATAGATAACAATGTGCTCATGCCCGTGTAGTAATTTATGAGTCTGCACTAACTGTCTAAAAGGCAACTCTGTCAAAAGAACTGAAATAAGGGGGCAGTCTGCAGAGGCTTAGATACAAGGTAATCACAGAGGTAAAAAGTGTATTAATATAACCGTGTTGGTTATGCAAACCTAGGGAATGGGTAATAAAGGGATTATCTATCTTTTAAAAACAATTTTAAAAAAATCAAGTAGACTTAGATATCTGTTTCTTCAAACATTTACATATTTGGAGCAGACTGTCAATTATGCATAGTACAAAATACTTTCATCATTTATTTTGCCCCCTATCCCTGTAATTGTTGGTTTTCCAGTTATAACAATTGGAAGTGCATAAGCATAAACCTGCTGTCCCTAATTGGAAAACAAACACCTAGATTACGAGTTTAGTGTTACGTTTTTAATGCTGAAAAACTGGCAATTTCAGCGTAAAAACAGTAACGCAGCCATTACAAGTCGTGTCGGTATAGCTATACCGCAAGCATTTTAGCCTGTAATGCAACGTCAATCGAAATTATAAAAAATAAAAACAATTACACCTAATCAAATAGCCCTGCTCTGATTTGAATAGCCAATAGAATTTCAGTAGCTCTCATCCTATTGGCTGCTTTGAACAAACAATAGGATTTCAGTAGCTCTTATCCTATTGGCTGATTTGAATTTCAAGAATCAAATCAGCCAATAAGAATGCAAGGGACGCCATTTTGAAAAGGCTCCCTTGCATTGAAGATCCAGTGTACGGCGGTGACCGTATGAAGAGGATGCTTCATGCCGGATATCCACTCTGCGCCGCCCGGATGAAGATAGAAGACGTGGGTGTTAGGTTTAAACGTAACTTTTTTAGATATCAATGGGGCTGCGTCAAGGAGGCTTTTCAGAAACTTGTAATGGCAGCGCTATGGGGGTAAAATAACGCAACTTTTGTTGAGTTTGTTTCGCACCCTCTATATCGCAAAACTCGTAATCTTGGCGAAAATCACTGTAAATAGCCTTGTGTACTCCAGTAACAAGTTTGGACTGGGGAGAATTTTGCTATTGTAAGACAATAGCAAAACAATAAGTTAATATATTTAGAAAATGTTCACTCTCAGCTAGCATGCTAATGTCTAGATTATGAATAGAGCTCTATCTTATCGTGCACACATAAAGGGGAAAATATGCCCGGGCACACGATAAATAACGAGCCATTACAAATAACTGGTTAATGCTCCCACAAATTCAGGGTTTCACTTTGCGCTTAGCGCAATTAACCAGAGGTCACTCCTCTGGTCAAAATGAAAAAAAAATGCCCCAATTGCCCCCAAAAGATTACAGTACTTAACAATTAAAAATAAATATGAGCATTTTTATTTTAAAAAAAACTGCTCAAAACAGTTATAAAGCGGTTAAAGTGAGGGGATGTGGGGTGTTTAAGAAAACAGCACTTTTAAAGTGTCTTTACATTGATGTCAATAGGGGACTGTGTTTTCAATATAAATATATATGTAGGATTTTATATACACATATAAACACATAAATAAATAAATAGCTGATTGCAATGACACGGTGATGGGTTTCCTTTGAAATAGGTGAGTGGTGTGTTTGTTCTGTTGGTCTGAGGACGGGGGCAACCCCGAAAACGTTAACTTTTGAATAAAGAATCCTTTTTACTACGGTGAGTGCCTTCCCATTGCCTACTTTCTAAATAAATAAATATATATATATATATATATATATATATATATATATTCATATACATATATATATGTATTTATTGCTGCCCAATGCTGTTTGATTTGCCCCCTGCACTGCGCTAGGTGGTTTGCCATGTCTATTGGCTTTAAAATGACGTTCCCATTGAAGCTCCCTCTCGGGACAGCAAGGCTTACGGACAATGTGAACTTGACCTCGCCGCACTTGTAATGTGCACTTGTAGGGGCATATTTATCAAGCTCCATACGGAAACAGGCTCACCGGAAACAGAGAAGTTATTAAGAAGTTATGAAGCAGTGGTCTAAAGACCGCTGCTCCATAACTTGTCCGCCTGCTCTGAGGCGGCGGACAGAAATCAACCCGATCAACCAAATCGAAAACACAAGAACTGCTGGTGCAATGATAAATGCCGACAGCGTATGCTGTCAGCATTTATCGATGGGCAGCGATGTGCAGCGGACATGATATGCTACCTCGTATCATGTCCGCTCGCACATTGTTAAATATGCCCCGTAATGTGCACTTGTAATACCAGAGCACATTTATGTGCACTGGTATTACTGAGAGGAGCACAAATATCACCCTTGTGTAAGCACAATATTGTGGTTGACTCATACTCTAGCCTCAAATGACTGTATATGAAATACTCTTGTGAGCTGCTGGTGCAATGCTGAATACAGAGAGCGTATTGCTCTCCACATTCAGCGAGGTCTTGCGGACCTGATCCGCAGTGTCGGATAAGGTCCGCAAGACCTTTCTTAAATAGGGGCCATAGGCTAACATGGTGAACATGTTCAATTATATGTATTGTTTATTTTAATCAAGTCCAGTGAGTGATTTGTTTACAATTAATTTTGTATGACTGCACATTTTCTTAGTGCCTGGGAAATAGTATTTTCCCACTCGCAATATGGTCTTTTCGCAAACAATTTCCACTGCGCAGGTATTACAAGTCTTAAAAAAATGTGATTGCGCATGCGCATTCACCTTTTACACAACAATCCTTTTGAAGTGCTGTAGTTAACAGTTTTGCACAACATAAACGCCTAGATTACGAGTTCTGCGTTAGCCTTAAAAAGCAGCGTTAAGGGGTCCTAATGCTGCTTTTTAACGCCCGCTGGTATTACGAGTATGGCAGGTACAGGTGTACCACTCACTTTTCTTCCGCGACATTTGTCTACCGCAAATCCCCTTACGTCAATTGCGTATCTTTTTAATGGGATTTGGCTAATGCTGGTATTACGAGTCTTGGAAGAAGGGAGCGGTACAGCCTCTACCTCCAAGACTCCTACCGCATAAAAAAGTCAGTAGTTAAGAGTTTTATGGGCTAACGCCGGAACATAAAGCTCTTAACTACAGTGCTAAAAAGTACACTAACACCCATAAACTACCTATGAAACCCTAAACCGAGGCCCCCCCCACATCGCAAACACTATAATAAAATTATTTAACCCCTAATCTGCCGACCGGACATCGCCGCCACCTACGTTATACTTATGAACCCCTAATCTGCTGCCCCTAACATCGCCAACACCTATATTATATTTATTAACCCCTAATCTGCCCCCCCCCCCCAACGTCGCCGCCACCTACCTACACTTATTAACCCCTAATCTGCCGACCGGACATCGCCGCCACTATAATAAATGTATTAACCCCTAAACCGCCACAATCCCGCCTCGCAAACACTATAATAAATTTTATTAACCCCTAATCTGCCCCCCCAACATCGCCGCCACCTACCTACAATTATTAACCCCTAATCTCCCGCCCCCAACGTCGCCGCTACTATAATAAAGTTATTAACCCCTAAACCTAAGTCTAACCCTAACACCCCCCTAACTTAAATATAATTTAAATAAAACGAAATAAAATTACTATAATTAAATAAATTAATCCTATTTCAAACTAAATACTTACCTATAAAATAAACCCTAATATAGCTACAATATAACTAATAGTTACATTGTAGCTAGTTTTGGATTTATGATTATTTTACAGGCAACTTCATATTTATTTTAACTAGGTAGAATAGCTATTAAATAGTTAATAACTATTTAATAGCTACCTAGTTAAAATAATTACAAAATGACCTGTAAAACAAATCCAGTTTAGTTTTTACACCTAAGTTATAAATACACCTAACACTACACTATCAATAAATTAATTAAATAAATTAACTACAATTATCTAAACTTAAATACAATTGAATAAACTAAACTATAGTAAAAAAAAAAACACTAAATTACAAAAAATAAAAAAAATTACAAGAATTTTAATCTAATTACACCTAATCTAAGCCCCCTAATAAAATAAAGAAGCCCCCCAAAATAATAAAATTCCCTACCCTATACTAAATTACAAAAGTAATCAGCTCTTTTACCAGCCCTTAAAATGACTTTTTGCAGGGCATTGCCCCAAAGTAATCAGCTCTTTTACCTGTAAAAAAAAATACAAGACCCCCCCAACATTAAAACCCACCACCCACACACCCCTACTCTAAAACCCACCCGATCCCCCCTTAAAAAAACCTAACACTAACCCCTTGAAGATCACCCTACCTTGAGCCGTGTTCACCCAGCCGGGCCGAATTCTTCATCCAATCTGGGCGATGTGGTCCTCCATCTGGCAGAAGTCTTCATCCATCCGCGGGGCAGAAGAGGTCCTCCATCCGGCAGAAGTCTTCATCCAAACGGGGCAGAAGAGGTTCTCCATCCGGCAGAAGTCTTCATCCATCTGTGGCTCCATCTTCAAGACCTCCGATGCGGAACATCCTCCTCGGCCGACGGGCTAACGACGAATGAAGGTTCCTTTAAATGACGTCATCCAAGATGGCATCTCTCGAATTCCGATTGGCTGATAGGATTCTATCAGCCAATCGGAATTAAGGTAGGAAAAATCTGATTGGTTGATTTAATCAGCCAATCGGATTGAAGTTCAATCCGATTGGCTGATTGGATCAGCCAACAGAATTGACCTCGCATTCTATTGGCTCATCCAATCAGATTGAACTTCAATTCGATTGGCTGATTAAATCAACCAATCGGATTTTTCCTACCTTAATTCCGATTGGCTGATAGAATCCTATCAGCCAATCGGAATTCGAGGGACGCCATCTTGGATGACGTCATTTAAAGGAACCTTCATTCTGCGTTAGGACATCAGAAGAAGAGGATGGCTCCGCGTCGGCTGGATAGAAGATGGCTCCGCTCCGCTCCGGAAGGATGAAGATAGAAGATGCCGCCTGGATGAAGATGTCTGCCAGTCCGGATGTCCTCTTCTGCCCGGATAGGATGAAGACTTCTGCCGGTCCGGATGTCCTCTTCTGGCCCATCGGTGCCCGGCTGGGTGAACACGTCTCAAGGTAGGGTGATCTTCAGGGGGTTAGTGTTAGGTTTATTTAAGGGGGATCGGGTGGGTTTTAGAGTAGGGGTGTGTGGGTGGTGGGTTTTAATGTTCGGGGGGTCTTGTATTTTTTTTTTACAGGTAAAAGAGCTGATTACATTGGGGCAATGCCCCGCAAAAAGCCCTTTTAAGGGCTGATTAAAGAGCTGATTACTTTTGTAATTTAGTATAGGGTAGGGAATTTTATTATTTTGGGGGGCTTTTTTATTTTATTAGGGGGCTTAGATTAGGTGTAATTAGATTAAAAATTCTTGTAATATTTTTTTATTTTTTGTAATTTAGTGTTTTTTTTTTTTGTACTATAGTTTAGTTTATTCAATTGTATTTAAGTTTAGATAATTGTAGTTAATTTATTTAATTCATTTATTGATAGTGTAGTGTTAGGTGTATTTGTAACTTAGGTTAGGATTTATTTTACAGGTAATTTTGTAATTATTTTAACTAGGTAGCTATTAAATAGTTATTAACTATTTAATAGCTATTCTACCTAGTTAAAATAAATACAAAGTTGCCTGTAAAATAAATCCTAACCTGGGGGCGGGAGATTAGGGGTTAATAATTGTAGGTAGGTGGCGGCGACGTTGGGGGGCAGATTAGGGGTTAATAAAATTTATTATAGTGTTTGCGAGGCGGGATTGCGGTGGTTTAGGGGTTAATACATTTATTATAGTGGCGGCGATGTCCGGTCGGCAGATTAGGGGTTAATAAGTGTAGGTAGGTGGCGGAGATGTTGGGGGGGCAGATTAGGGGTTAATAAATATAATGTAGGTGTCAGCGATGTTGGGGGCAGCAGATTAGGGGTTCATAGGGATAATGTAGGTGGCGGCGGTGTCCGGTCGGCAGATTAGGGGTTAATAGTATAATGCAGGTGGCGACGATGTTGGGGGCGGCAGATTAGAGGTTAATAAGTGAAAGGTTAGGGGTGTTTAGACTCAGGGTTCATGGTAGGGTGTTAGGTGTAGACTTAGAAAGTGTTTCCCCATAGGAAACAATGGGGCTGCGTTAAGAGCTGAGCTCTGCTTTTTTGCAGGTGTAAAACTCGAAATCTAGCCGAAAAGTTGCACAAAACACTTCCAAAATACATTACAAAACTGTCTAATAAAAATTATTTAAAAAAAATATTGCACACAAAAGTTAAAAAAGGGCTCAAAGATATGATATGGTGTTAAAAAAAAAAAAGCAGACGCAGGGATTTTACATTGAGAAACATGGATTTAAATGTATAGAGATATGTTTAACAATGGAGATAAGGAAAAGATTTTACATTACAATCTTATGCACATTAAACAATATCTCAGAGGGATTTTCAAAGTGATATTCACATAAAGGGTAGATTTATCATACCCCGGGCGGACATGATTCACTATAGCGAATCATGTCCGCCTGCATCGCTAAATGCTGACAGCATACACTGTCGGCATTTAACAATGCCCCTCTCAGAGGCAGCAGAAGAGTTAAGGAGCCGTGGTGTTTAAACCATACTCAATTCGTATTAAGGGGCCCAAAGTGTGCCAAGAAAATATCCCCCACACAATTACACTACCACCACCAGCCTGAACTGTTGATACAAGGCAGGATGGATCCATGCTGTTGTTTATGCCAAATTCTGACCCTACCATCTGAATGTCACAGCTGAAACCGAGACTCAGACCAGGCAACGTTTTTCCAATCTTCTATTGTCCAATTTCAGTGAGCCTGTGTGAATTGTAGCCTCAGTTTCCTGTTCTTAGCTGACAGGAGTGGCAGCTGGTGTGGTCTTCTGCAGCTTCTGCAGCTGAAACCGAGACTCAGACCAGGCAACGTTTTTCCAATCTTCTATTGTCCAATTTCAGTGAGCCTGTGTGAATTGTAGCCTCAGTTTCCTGTTCTTAGCTGACAGGAGTGGCAGCTGGTGTGGTCTTCTGCAGCTTCTGCAGCTGAAACCGAGACTCAGACCAGGCAACGTTTTTCCAATCTTCTATTGTCCAATTTCAGTGAGCCTGTGCGAATTGTAGCCTCAGTTTCCTGTTCTTAGCTGACAGGAGTGGCAGCTGGTGTGGTCTTCTGCTGCTGTAGTCATTCTGCTTCGAGGTTCGACATGTTGTGCATTCAGAGATGGTATTCTGCCTACCTTGGTTGTAAAGAGTTGTTATTTGAGTTACTCTTGCCTTTCTATTATCTCCAACCAGTCTGCCCATTCTCCTCTGACATCAACAAGGTATTTTCGTTATTTTCTCTTTTTCGGACCATTCTCTGTAAACCCTAGAGATGGTTGTGCATGAAGATCCCAGTAGATCAGCAGTTTTTGAAATACTCAGACCAGCCCGTCTGGCACCAAGAACCATGCCTCATTCAAAGTCAATTAAATCCCCTTTTTTCCCCATTCTGATGCTCGGTTTGAACTTCAGGAAGTCGTCTTCACCACGTCTAGATGCCTAAATGCATTAAGTTGCTGCCATGCGATTGGCTGATTAGCAATTTGTGTAAACAAGGTGTACCTAATAAAGTGGCCGGTGAGTGTGTGTGTGTATATATATATATATATATATATATATATATATATATATATACACACACATTGCCATTGCATTTAGTTCCTTTTTAGTATGTAAAAATATGCATTACATTTTGAAAGTGAATGTTTTGGAGAAAGCATGACTTTCATTTGTGCTTAATATGTTTGGCCATTTCAAAAAAAGAAGAAAAAAAAGTGCAAAAATATTAAAAATTTTATGTTTTATATTTGATGTATTATATTTTGTGTTATCCTGCCTGCTGATTTGGAAAAGTGAACTGATTATAAATGTAGGAAACATAAAGCCTCATTGAGGAAGTTCAAAACACAAACTGTGTTGAAATGCCAGAGAAACTTTTTGTCTCAAAATTTTGGTTACACTTTCTTTCCATTAGGGGATAACCACTGAAAAATTGCATTTTTCAACTGCGTGCCCTGCAGAAATAATATCATGTGAGGACAGAAAATTCCCTGAAGTTAATTTCTAAAAACTCATGCCCATAAAAAAAAGATTTATTGACATCAAAATATTTAAGCACCTGAAATTGATGCATCATAGCTGTAAAAACCAAGTGATTTCGCTTTTGGGTATTTCCCTTTCATAAGGGTATAATGTATGATGAAAATGTGCAACAATAAGGGAAAGTACTTCATACATATAAAACAATAATGTAAAATATAAATATAGAAGATCTTTGCTCTAAATACATATAATGTCAAAGTTACGCCCACTTACAACAAGTACACATGTCCATATGTGCTAAGTGATATAAGTATACACAAATTCAAAGGAAAACATCTTTCATTGATGTATGAGTTTAAGTGCTCACTAGAAAGCAGGAAATTCCAAATTGCAATTCTTAACCTAAAGTCTGAACTTTACAACTGCACAAAAACAAGATAAAGGGGTTGATTTATCAAGTGGCGCACGGACATGATTCGATATAGCATACGCTCTCTGCATTTATCATTGCACAAGCATTTCACCAGATATGCATGTGCAATGCCGCCCCCTGCTCACTGGTGGCCAATGGACTGCAAGCAGAGGCTGTCAATCATCCCAATCAGATTGGGATGAATTCAATTCACCTAAAAGGTGGTGGACAGGTTAAGGAGTATCCTTTGCTTGATAAATGGAGCCCATTGACTTTTCTTCCCTATACAAGGACCTGCTTATTCACCACCAACAGGTTCAAAGTTTGTATACAAAAGGTTAAGGGTCAGTGCAGAGTTTATATTGAGTATTCCAGTTAGTGACTATCAGGGGCATTGCTATGTTTGCATATGGACAAAGGATTTTAGCATATAGGCACATTTGACTACCCAAACCAAGAGTTTCACTGACCCACTATGGTCTATGAGTTAGAAATGCTTTAGGAAGGAACTTGAATGATTCAGCAGCATGTGAATAGTGTTGCTGAACAGCATGATTCATGTTCCTTCCTGCAGCATGTTTAACTCATGATTGACAAGGGAAACATGGCTAAGGTGTCAACTTTACCTACAGATCATAACATTAGGAATCAAAATTTGTAGTTTATTTTTACAATAGTATTATTATTATTATTTATTTTTGGTAATTTTATTTTTTATTTTCTGTAATATTATTATTATTTTTTTAAATAAAGGTAGGTTTTTTATTTTTTGTAATGGTAGTTTTTTTTTCTTTTAAAGGTAAGATTAGGTTTTTATTTAACTTTACAGGTAAGTTTTTTTTTATTTTAGTTAATTTAGGGGTATTTTAATTTGGGCTAATTTAGGGGGTGTTAGGTTAGGGCGTTTAGATGTTAGTTTATAACTTTGCAATGTGGGGGTGGCGGTTTAGGGGTTAATAGTTTAGGTGATTTGCAATGTGGGGGGATGGCGGTTTAGGGGTTAACAGTTTATTTAGGTACTTTGTGTTGTGGGGGGATAGCAGTTTAGGGGTTAATAGTTTAGGTTTAGGGCCTTTAGATGTTAGTTTATAACTTTGTGATGGCAGTTTTTGGGGTTTATAGTTTAGTTACTTTGTGATGTGGGGGGATGGTGGTTTAGGGGTTAACAGTTTGTTTAGGTACTTTGCGTTGTAGGGGGATGGGGGTTTAGGGGTTAGTAGTTTATTTAGATAGTTTGCCATACACAACATTTCTTTTTAACACTTTTAAAACCTTTTTGAACTTTGTTAAAGTTATATTTTTTTTACAAATTATATATGAATTTATTTATTTTTTTAATATGTTTTTGATGTGTTTTGTGAAAAACATTAACACTTACACTTCAGGTCTTAAGTCGGGCTACACATTCTAGCGAAGTTTCTGCTTGTGCTCAAGCACAACCTATAACTTTCAACTTTTGAGTGCTATTTAGCGCAGTCGCAAAATCCATTGAAAGTATAGGTTACGCTAGAGCGATGTTGGCCACACTAACCCTTCTCTGGTAAATGGAATTTACTGTGTGCTTGTAATATCAAGTTGTAAGCTAATGTTAGCGTGGTCCAGTGATATTGCTTATCATGTCCCGCGCCATTAGCGCACCACTTCTAATCTGGCCCTATAGCTTTATCCTTGGTACTATTGATTCATATAATGCTATACCTATATCAATTTCCAAGTTACTAATTAACAGAATTACCTAAACAGTTGGACAGAGTCTCTTACTGTGCAGAAAAACAAAAACTACAGTTATGGCCTGTTAGGCTATACAGAAAAACAGAATGAGCAAATTTCCTATTACTCTTAGGATGCCCCCTTCTTTTATGTAGGCTTGCCGGAAACAAAAGTTATGCTCTGAGGCTGTGGACAGAAATCAACCTGATCGAATACGATTGGGTTGATTGACACCCCCTGCCAGCGACCGCGAATCTGCAGGGGCGGAATTCACAAGAACTGCTGGTGCAATGATAAATGCAGACAGCGTATGCTGTCAGCATTTATCGATGTGCGGCAGACATGATACAGTACTTTAGCAAAGAAAGAGAAAGTATACACTTCTAGCACTCCTAGGTCTAAAAGTAAATTAAATCTAACTGGATGATACAAATTATTCCCTAAGGAATAAGTGGAAGGGGAGAAAACAGATTGCAAATTAAAATATAACTTTTATTGGGTTACGTTTAAAATAGGAATACACTTAAAAACACACTTAAGCACCGATTTTATTGATGTCAGCAAATAAGTACAAGTTAAGGTTATTGCTCCTAGTACTTTAGTGTTAAATGTGGGCTGGAGTAAGAACTGCTATATACTTGTATCTGGAGATCTGATACACCAAATTATCTGTGTCCGAAGTTACCAATTCTTATGTGAGAATTAAGTATATAATGTATTCTTTATGTCTCCATAGTAATATATCTTTCTATGCGAAGCTTGATTTGAATTGAACAGTGGGTATATAATTTTAAATATTTCTGCTTGTTCCAGCTGAGATTATATATACCCCACTTATTATTTGGATTCTAGATAAAATCTCTTAACTTGTTCAAAATAACTCCGCTTTTGTATTAGCAGTTGCCTACCAAAAGATTAAAGTGTAGGCTATTCCCTCCACAGCATCAAAAGCTAACTTACATAAGCGCTTTTAAATTGTATCTAAATAATTGAACTGAATTATAATACAATTTATGTTTATTGAAACAATGTATATCGTTGTTCAACTGAATAGACTTTATATGTTTGGTTTCTCTGCGGTTGTATATGACGACCGTTGCTGCTTGGTGTGCTCAAACTTTAATTTCAAAAATTGTGTTCTTTATTCTATGCACTTGAGCTGTATGTGCTTAAATATTTCACGGATACCTTAGTTAAGTAGTGGTCAGTATCACTGTTTTTGCTTACCAGAACATACAGTCTTTGATAGAGTGCCCTAAATTATTATATGTTGTTTGTGAGCGTAGTTGGATTCAATTTGCTATTGCTCATAATATATATATTTTTGAAACTGGTTGTTTGGTCCAGTATGTGGCGTGTGCTAAAGCTGTAGTTCAGGATATGCCTGAGTGGTATATTGCACGACTTGTGAATCATACATAGTTTTTATATTATGAACGAACTTCGGTGAAATTTGTCTGCTCACAGTTACTTCTAATGCCAGTTTAAGTAACTCTCTGTGATGCGGCAGTTAAATAATCTTATATGTTACAACAATGGAGCTTATCTGTTCCTATCATCACAGATTTAATTGAGTACCTATTTGGATAGCTCACAGTGTTCTGGTGATTAAATAGTGTAGTTTCTTAGTACAATGAGACGTATCTGTTCTCAGTGACACCAGAGTTTTGGCAGATAGATGTACAAAAATTCCGCTTGTATTGTGAGTCTATAAAGTTAAACCTACTGTTCGTTTAGATTTCCACACTCGCAGCTAATTATACTAGTCTGTGTACATTCCACCTTGCATACAAACAGGATTACCACAGATTAGGTTTATGCACTGCTCTGTTGTATATGCCGTATTACCGGCGAAAATTATGCTTACGTGATCAAGCTGCACTTAATAATCTAACCCAAGGCTAATATAATAGCGCTCTAAATATACTTTGTGCACCTTGGTTTTATAAAATAGAGCTATCTTACAACAAGCGGTATCGTAAATGTATACCCAGTGCAGCTCGAGGTTGATTTTAAATTATTAGGAAATAGCCCCAAACATAATTCTATTATTCAGTCTTTGTGTATTTTACATATTCAAGTTAGCTATTACAGGAGGGATAGTACTTGCAACAATATTCGGTACCAGCACCTTATATTAACACATGGTTAAATCTGAGCGTCCATTATTAAGTGAAACCGTGGCTGACTACAGTAATTTGCGGTAGCTTAAGGCTGTCTAAAAACACAGGAGCTCCTAGGACTCCTCACCATTGCCCTATCGTCCCTAACATGTTTCGCAACTTAACGTTGCTTTTTCAAAGGTGAACGCGCCGCACTATTCGCGGCTTTTTAAGGCCGTTGGAAACACGCCCCCAATAGGCGTGTATTGTAATTCAGACCAATGATATGGGATGAGCTAATGATTGACGTGTAGAGACGCATCTGAATTCTACTGTTCGAGCGGTTTATTTGATTCTAATTGCGGGCTTATTCTTGAATTCGTTCCCAAACCTGATAATAAATAATGATGCAATGATGGTATAGTAAAAACAGTTAACCTGTTCGAAATAGTTTTTATTTGCCAAATATGTTAACAGAGGTGGCTGATATTATGTTAACCACAGTGACTCTGTATATAAGTTTGTATTGTTATGACATACTATTTTCAATTGGCTTATCCTGAGGTGTTATTATATTTATCATATTGATAGGTCTGATAAAGGTAAAATCAGAACTGTACCTGGCATTGTGATCTGTGTGAAACCTAATCTGCTGAATATGTGGTATGGGGATGAATATAATGTGAAGTAACGTGTTGAATCGTGATTGCAAACATTGGAATGAAAAATAATAATAAATGAAAAAAATTAATAAATAAAAATTAATAATTAAAGAATAGAACAGGAAAGGGGAGGGGAAGTGTTTAAATTGTAACCTCAAACCTAACTAGAATTAATGTGTGCTTATATTGTGAACATGGGGGATTTATAGACCCCTAAGGAGTGCAATCTCTTGTGTATTAATAATTTTAGTCTTGTAGAAGAGATATGAGAAAAAGATTTATTAACATAATATGGGTGCGTTGACAAATCATTAATAAAAATCATGTTGAGTGGTGTTGTAGTTAGTGCACCAGCACTTATCCAGTGACTTAGTGTATAAGTGTGTTTTGGTGTAGCGTGAAAGAAATAAGGTTTCTATGATTTGCTGTCTACCTTACATAGACAATCTGTTTTTACAAGAAAGGAGTAAAATTATTTACTTCATTTAATCCATACGGTTGAACTGAATTCAAAAGAAAGATCCATTTGCTCTCCGCTCTGAGTAGGACATTCTCTACATTACCACCCCTTATGCCCAAATGTATTTTCTGGATCCCAAAGCATTTTAGATCAGACTGTTTGGAATTGTGTCTTTTCAAGAAATGTCGAGCTACAGATGTCAAATTTTTACCTTCTTGCAGATCTTTAGTTGCATTTTTTATATTCCTCAGATGTTCTTGGAGTCTTTGTCTTATTTTTCTTGTTGTCATACCAACGTATAACAGATTACATTTGCATTGTAAAACGTATATAAGACCCTTTTGTATGGCAATTGATGTAGGATTCAATTTTATGGATTTTCCCAAAGTGATCAGTGATTTCTTGTTTATTGACCATGAAGCTGCATGTGCTGCATGTTCCGCATTTAAATGATCCTTTCTTGAAGGCTCCCAAGGTTCTTGGTCCCTGTAAGTGACTGGGGCTGATAAGATCCTTGAGATTGCGAGTTCTTCTGAAGCCAGTTTGTACTTTTTCTCCCACAATTTTGGAGATTACAGGATCAGAGGTTAGGATGTGCCAATTATTTTGCATAATATTAAGAATTTGAGAGCTTTTAGGGTTGTAGGTGGAGATAAATCTCACTTGTTCCTGTTTTGATTTAATTTTCATTTTCAACAGTTCATGTCTCATGGTATTTTTAGCTCTAAATTCTGCTTTTTTTATTATTCTTTTACTATAACCTCTTGAGATTAGTCTCTCAGTTAGTTCTTTTGCTCTTATTTTATAATTCTCTTCTGTGGAGCAATTGCGTCTCATCCTGAGAAATTCTCCTGTGGGGAGCGCTTTTACTGTGTTGGGGGCATGAGCACTTGTACTAAAAAGTAAACTGTTAGTAGCAGTTTTCTTACGATGGACATCTGTTTCCAATGTGCCTGTTATTGTTTTTGTAATTTTTAGATCCAGAAAGTCTATGCTTTCTTGGCTTGCTTCATAGGTCAATTTGATGTTTAGTGTATTGGTATTCAGTTTGGCCATGAATTGGTCCAATTCTGTGCGAGTGCCTTCCCATAGGAAGAGCACATCGTCTATGTATCTCATCCATAACGGTATTTTATTTAAATCCTCAGTATTGTCATCTGAGAACACATGTTTTTGCTCCCACCAGCCAAGAAAGAGATTGGCATAGGTGGGGGCACAGGCGGTGCCCATTGCTGTGCCTCTGGTTTGAAGGTAAAAGCCATTATCAAAAGTAAAGAAATTGTGTGTCAAAATGAATTTTAACAGTTGTAGAATAAAACTGTCATGAGCTGGGTCTTCCTCAGATCCCATAGAGAGAAACCACTGTACAGCTTCTATACCAAGATCGTGATTTATACAGGTATATAGTGATTCGACATCAGCCGTAACTAACCATGTAGATGGTAAAAGGTGTACATTTTCTAGCTGAACCAAGACATCAGTGGTGTCTTGTACATATGATGACAATTGACGAAGATAATTCCTGAGTCTAAAGTCAATGTATCTGCTCGCTTTTTCCGTAAGACTGTTAATGCCAGATACAATTGGCCGTCCTGGGGGTTGTTGTTGGTTTTTGTGAATTTTAGGAATTAGGTAGAAAGTTGCTACTGCTGGTTCCTTCACTTTGAGATATTGGTATTCTTTGTTTGTGAGTAGATTATCAAATTTAGCCATTTCTATGATATTCATGTATTCATGGAGGAATGTTTTATTTGGATTAAAGCTTAACTTTTTATAGCACGAAGTGTCCCTGAGTTGTTTGTCTGTTTCTTTTTTGTACATGTCAATGGGCCACAGGACTATATTTCCCCCCTTGTCTGAATTTCGGATGATGACATCATCCCAGTTTCTCATGTCATTTAATGCCCTTTGTTCCTGAGTTGTCAAGTTTCTTTCAGTTAGTTTGTCTGATAACTGCAGTATTTCATTGCAAACTACATCAGTGAACACCTGTAGTTGAGGGCATTGATTTATCTTAGGCATAAAAGATGACTTGTTTATTATCTTATCTCGCCATTTTCTTTCTGTCAAGGAATCAGCTGATTGATCTTGTCCAGAAGTATTCTCTGTCAATAGAGTTTCTAGTATTTCTAGAGTTTCTCTCTCATCTTCTGTCCAACATTGTGTTGAAATTGGTTCTTTAGGTTCTGATTGAGTATTGTTTCTACTGTAGATTCTTTTTAATGCTATTTTTCGAACAAATAGATGTACATCTTTAATTAATTCGAATTTATCAAGTTTCGGTGTAAGGCAGAATGACATGCCTTTGGATAAAACTTGGGTATGCGCTTCCGATAGAAGTTTTTGTGATAAGTTTATAATTCTCAGTGAGTCAGTTTGATTTGGGAGAAGGGGCTGGGAGCTCTTTGATAGGGTTTCCAGTTTTTCTTGTTGGTTCTGTTCGATGTTTGACTTTTGTTTTGTCTTTTTGGTTTTCCCCCTGCCTCTTCTGGTGTGTCTCCGCTCGAAGAGGCTCCTGCCCCTAAAAAATCTTTCCTTTTTCCTCTTGTTATTCTTATATTTCGCTCCAAATTGGGTGTTTGAGGTTCCAGATCTG
The DNA here is from genome assembly GCF_027579735.1 of Bombina bombina. Classification (NCBI taxonomy): domain Eukaryota; kingdom Metazoa; phylum Chordata; class Amphibia; order Anura; family Bombinatoridae; genus Bombina; species Bombina bombina. The sequence goes on from NC_069504.1 coordinate 751,186,987, forward strand.
ATTCTAAAGTTTCAGATTCTTCTCCCTCTGTGTCTGAGACATCACTTTGAACCAAGTTTACCCTAGATTGTCGCCCTTTGTTGGTATTGGTTCTAATTTTCCATTTATACACCTTTTGATTTGCATAGTCAGTTTTATCCCTGCTTAGTTTACCTTGTTTTGTTTGTTTTATTTCATTTTCATACTTATCCAGTTCCTTTTGATATTGTTTATATGTTTCCTCAAAATTAGAAAGAGGTTCAAATTCTTCTAATTGTTTATTTAATTCCTGAACTTTGATTTCCAAACAGTCATATTCTTCCTTATCATGTTTAATGAGTATTTTCATCAGTTTTCCTGAGCATTCTGTCAATGCTTCTTCCCATTCAATGTTGTGTGATGGGTTGTGGAACTCAAATGCTGGGAATAATTGTATTCTCAATCCTCTGGGGATTAATTTTAATTCTATATATTTCTCGAAGAAATGATGGTTCCACCATAACTTATCTTGTTTAAACATTAATTTGTGTACTTCCCTGAGGGTTGAGTTCATTTTATCTTGTATATTTGAGGCATTAGTGGGTGGATTTTTAAATACATCATTAAGGTCTGTTTCTCTTTTTCATTGTCTAGATTGTCTGTCTTGCTCCCATTTTGAAGACATGATGGTAAGTTAGATTAAATTGTGTGTGTGCTCTATTGGTGAGAGGCCTGAGAATCAGGTATTGGAATTATTGGAATTTGAAAAGAAACCAATGGCACTACTAACGTATGAGACCTTAATTCCTACGCTTATTCAATAGTTTGTCAGGATGTGGGTGCTGTGTATAGAACCGTATTTAGCAAAGAAAGAGAAAGTATACACTTCTAGCACTCCTAGGTCTAAAAGTAAATTAAATCTAACTGGATGATACAAATTATTCCCTAAGGAATAAGTGGAAGGGGAGAAAACAGATTGCAAATTAAAATATAACTTTTATTGGGTTACGTTTAAAATAGGAATACACTTAAAAACACACTTAAGCACCGATTTTATTGATGTCAGCAAATAAGTACAAGTTAAGGTTATTGCTCCTAGTACTTTAGTGTTAAATGTGGGCTGGAGTAAGAACTGCTATATACTTGTATCTGGAGATCTGATACACCAAATTATCTGTGTCCGAAGTTACCAATTCTTATGTGAGAATTAAGTATATAATGTATTCTTTATGTCTCCATAGTAATATATCTTTCTATGCGAAGCTTGATTTGAATTGAACAGTGGGTATATAATTTTAAATATTTCTGCTTGTTCCAGCTGAGATTATATATACCCCACTTATTATTTGGATTCTAGATAAAATCTCTTAACTTGTTCAAAATAACTCCGCTTTTGTATTAGCAGTTGCCTACCAAAAGATTAAAGTGTAGGCTATTCCCTCCACAGCATCAAAAGCTAACTTACATAAGCGCTTTTAAATTGTATCTAAATAATTGAACTGAATTATAATACAATTTATGTTTATTGAAACAATGTATATCGTTGTTCAACTGAATAGACTTTATATGTTTGGTTTCTCTGCGGTTGTATATGACGACCGTTGCTGCTTGGTGTGCTCAAACTTTAATTTCAAAAATTGTGTTCTTTATTCTATGCACTTGAGCTGTATGTGCTTAAATATTTCACGGATACCTTAGTTAAGTAGTGGTCAGTATCACTGTTTTTGCTTACCAGAACATACAGTCTTTGATAGAGTGCCCTAAATTATTATATGTTGTTTGTGAGCGTAGTTGGATTCAATTTGCTATTGCTCATAATATATATATTTTTGAAACTGGTTGTTTGGTCCAGTATGTGGCGTGTGCTAAAGCTGTAGTTCAGGATATGCCTGAGTGGTATATTACACGACTTGTGAATCATACATAGTTTTTATATTATGAACGAACTTCAGTGAAATTTGTCTGCTCACAGTTACTTCTAATGCCAGTTTAAGTAACGCTCTGTGATGCGGCAGTTAAATAATCTTATATGTTACAACAATGGAGCTTATCTGTTCCTATCATCACAGATTTAATTGAGTACCTATTTGGATAGCTCACAGTGTTCTGGTGATTAAATAGTGTAGTTTCTTAGTACAATGAGACGTATCTGTTCTCAGTGACACCAGAGTTTTGGCAGATAGATGTACAAAAATTCCGCTTGGATTGTGAGTCTATAAAGTTAAACCTACTGTTCGTTTAGATTTCCACACTCGCAGCTAATTATACTAGTACAAAAAAGAAACAGACAAACAACTCAGGGACACTTCGTGCTATAAAAAGTTAAGCTTTAATCCAAATAAAACATTCCTCCATGAATACATGAATATCATAGAAATGGCTAAATTTGATAATCTACTCACAAACAAAGAATACCAATATCTCAAAGTGAAGGAACCAACAGTAGCAACTTTCTACCTAATTCCTAAAATTCACAAAAACCAACAACAACCCCCAGGACGGCCAATTGTATCTGGCATTAACAGTCTTACGGAAAAAGCGAGCAGATACATTGACTTTAGACTCAGGAATTATCTTCGTCAATTGTCATCATATGTACAAGACACCACTGATGTCTTGGTTCAGCTAGAAAATGTACACCTTTTACCATCTACATGGTTAGTTACGGCTGATGTCGAATCACTATATACCTGTATAAATCACGATCTTGGTATAGAAGCTGTACAGTGGTTTCTCTCTATGGGATCTGAGGAAGACCCAGCTCATGAAAGTTTTATTCTACAATTGTTAAAATTCATTTTGACACACAATTTCTTTACTTTTGATAATGGCTTTTACCTTCAAACCAGAGGCACGGCAATGGGCACCGCCTGTGCCCCCACCTATGCCAATCTCTTTCTTGGCTGGTGGGAGCAAAAACATGTGTTCTCAGATGACAATACTGAGGATTTAAATAAAATACCGTTATGGATGAGATACATAGACGATGTGCTCTTCCTATGGGAAGGCACTCGCACAGAATTGGACCAATTCATGGCCAAACTGAATACCAATACACTAAACATCAAATTGACCTATGAAGCAAGCCAAGAAAGCATAGACTTTCTGGATCTAAAAATTACAAAAACAATAACAGGCACATTGGAAACAGATGTCCATCGTAAGAAAACTGCTACTAACAGTTTACTTTTTAGTACAAGTGCTCATGCCCCCAACACAGTAAAAGCGCTCCCCACAGGAGAATTTCTCAGGATGAGACGCAATTGCTCCACAGAAGAGAATTATAAAATAAGAGCAAAAGAACTAACTGAGAGACTAATCTCAAGAGGTTATAGTAAAAGAATAATAAAAAAGCAGAATTTAGAGCTAAAAATACCATGAGACATGAACTGTTGAAAATGAAAATTAAATCAAAACAGGAACAAGTGAGATTTATCTCCACCTACAACCCTAAAAGCTCTCAAATTCTTAATATTATGCAAAATAATTGGCACATCCTAACCTCTGATCCTGTAATCTCCAAAATTGTGGGAGAAAAAGTACAAACTGGCTTCAGAAGAACTCGCAATCTCAAGGATCTTATCAGCCCCAGTCACTTACAGGGACCAAGAACCTTGGGAGCCTTCAAGAAAGGATCATTTAAATGCGGAACATGCAGCACATGCAGCTTCATGGTCAATAAACAAGAAATCACTGATCACTTTGGGAAAATCCATAAAATTGAATCCTACATCAATTGCCATACAGAAGGAGTCATATACGTTTTACAATGCAAATGTAATCTGTTATACGTTGGTATGACAACAAGAAAAATAAGACAAAGACTCCAAGAACATCTGAGGAATATAAAAAATGCAACTAAAGATCTGCAAGAAGGTAAAAATTTGACATCTGTAGCTCGACATTTCTTGAAAAGACACAATTCCAAACAGTCTGATCTAAAATGCTTTGGGATCCAGAAAATACATTTGGGCATAAGGGGTGGTAATGTAGAGAATGTCCTACTCAGAGCGGAGAGTAAATGGATCTTTCTTTTGAATTCAGTTCAACCGTATGGATTAAATGAAGTAAATAATTTTACTCCTTTCTTGTAAAAACAGATTGTCTATGTAAGGTAGACAGCAAATCATAGAAACCTTATTTCTTTCACGCTACACCAAAACACACTTATACACTAAGTCACTGGATAAGTGCTGGTGCACTAACTACAACACCACTCAACATGATTTTTATTAATGATTTGTCAACGCACCCATATTATGTTAATAAATCTTTTTCTCATATCTCTTCTACAAGACTAAAATTATTAATACACAAGAGATTGCACTCCTTAGGGGTCTATAAATCCCCCATGTTCACAATATAAGCACACATTAATTCTAGTTAGGTTTGAGGTTACAATTTAAACACTTCCCCTCCCCTTCCCTGTTCTATTCTTTAATTATTAATTTTTATTTATTAATTTTTTTCATTTATTATTATTTTTCTTTCCAATGTTTGCAATCACGATTCAACACGTTACTTCACATTATATTCATCCCCATACCACATATTCAGCAGATTAGGTTTCACACAGATCACAATGCCAGGTACAGTTCTGATTTTACCTTTATCAGACCTATCAATATGATAAATATAATAACACCTCAGGATAAGCCAATTGAAAATAGTATGTCATAACAATACAAACTTATATACAGAGTCACTGTGGTTAACATAATATCAGCCACCTCTGTTAACATATTTGGCAAATAAAAACTATTTCGAACAGGTTAACTGTTTTTACTATACCATCATTGCATCATTATTTATTATCAGGTTTGGGAACGAATTCAAGAATAAGCCCGCAATTAGAATCAAATAAACCGCTCGAACAGTAGAATTCAGATGCGTCTCTACACGTCAATCATTAGCTCATCCCATATCATTGGTCTGAATTACAATACACGCCTATTGGGGGCGTGTTTCCAACGGCCTTAAAAAGCCGCGAATAGTGCAGCGCGTTCACCTTTGAAAAAGCAACGTTAAGTTGCGAAACATGTTAGGGACGATAGGGCAATGGTGAGGAGTCCTAGGAGCTCCTGTGTTTTTAGACAGCCTTAAGCTACCGCAAATTACTGTAGTCAGCCACGGTTTCACTTAATAATGGACGCTCAGATTTAACCATGTGTTAATATAAGGTGCTGGTACCGAATATTGTTGCAAGTACTATCCCTCCTGTAATAGCTAACTTGAATATGTAAAATACACAAAGACTGAATAATAGAATTATGTTTGGGGCTATTTCCTAATAATTTAAAATCAACCTCGAGCTGCACTGGGTATACATTTACGATACCGCTTGTTGTAAGATAGCTCTATTTTATAAAACCAAGGTGCACAAAGTATATTTAGAGCGCTATTATATTAGCCTTGGGTTAGATTATTAAGTGCAGCTTGATCACGTAAGCATAATTTTCGCCGGTAATACGGCATATACAACAGAGCAGTGCATAAACCTAATCTGTGGTAATCCTGTTTGTATGCAAGGTGGAATGTACACAGACTAGTATAATTAGCTGCGAGTGTGGAAATCTAAACGAACAGTAGGTTTAACTTTATAGACTCACAATACAAGCGGAATTTTTGTACATCTATCTGCCAAAACTCTGGTGTCACTGAGAACAGATACGTCTCATTGTACTAAGAAACTACACTATTTAATCACCGGAACACTGTGAGCTATCCAAATAGGTACTCAATTAAATCTGTGATGATAGGAACAGATAAGCTCCATTGTTGTAACATATAAGATTATTTAACTGCCGCATCACAGAGAGTTACTTAAACTGGCATTAGAAGTAACTGTGAGCAGACAAATTTCACTGAAGTTCGTTCATAATATAAAAACTATGTATGATTCACAAGTCGTGCAATATACCACTCAGGCATATCCTGAACTACAGCTTTAGCACACGCCACATACTGGACCAAACAACCAGTTTCAAAAATATATATATTATGAGCAATAGCAAATTGAATCCAACTACGCTCACAAACAACATATAATAATTTAGGGCACTCTATCAAAGACTGTATGTTCTGGTAAGCAAAAACAGTGATACTGACCACTACTTAACTAAGGTATCCGTGAAATATTTAAGCACATACAGCTCAAGTGCATAGAATAAAGAACACAATTTTTGAAATTAAAGTTTGAGCACACCAAGCAGCAACGGTCGTCATATACAACCGCAGAGAAACCAAACATATAAAGTCTATTCAGTTGAACAACGATATACATTGTTTCAATAAACATAAATTGTATTATAATTCAGTTCAATTATTTAGATACAATTTAAAAGCGCTTATGTAAGTTAGCTTTTGATGCTGTGGAGGGAATAGCCTACACTTTAATCTTTTGGTAGGCAACTGCTAATACAAAAGCGGAGTTATTTTGAACAAGTTAAGAGATTTTATCTAGAATCCAAATAATAAGTGGGGTATATATAATCTCAGCTGGAACAAGCAGAAATATTTAAAATTATATACCCACTGTTCAATTCAAATCAAGCTTCGCATAGAAAGATATATTACTATGGAGACATAAAGAATACATTATATACTTAATTCTCACATAAGAATTGGTAACTTCGGACACAGATAATTTGGTGTATCAGATCTCCAGATACAAGTATATAGCAGTTCTTACTCCAGCCCACATTTAACACTAAAGTACTAGGAGCAATAACCTTAACTTGTACTTATTTGCTGACATCAATAAAATCGGTGCTTAAGTGTGTTTTTAAGTGTATTCCTATTTTAAACGTAACCCAATAAAAGTTATATTTTAATTTGCAATCTGTTTTCTCCCCTTCCACTTATTCCTTAGGGAATAATTTGTATCATCCAGTTAGATTTAATTTACTTTTAGACCTAGGAGTGCTAGAAGTGTATACTTTCTCTTTCTTTGCTAAATACGGTTCTATACACAGCACCCACATCCTGACAAACTATTGAATAAGCGTAGGAATTAAGGTCTCATACGTTAGTAGTGCCATTGGTTTCTTTTCAAATTCCAATGATACAGTACTTTGTATCATGTCCGCTCGCACATTGATAAATATGCACCATAGTCTAAACATCTTATACACAGTCTAACGTTAGGAATAGGGTTCCAGAATAACAGAAGAAAAATGGGAAAAATAAACACACAGTAGTCATAGTTGACATGGCTATCTCACATCCAAAGTTTAAAGAGATGGCTGGTTGGTCACTTTGGTACTTAAATTGTATTCCTTTTCAGTAGCAGATTATGCTAGTCAGCCCAAGGCATCATACTTCCTACTGGCGGGCCAAAAATCAGGTAAAAAGTCAATACAGCGGAAGATGACAAGACTTCTTCCTGGACTCTCCTCCAACTGCCCTAGAGCTATCCTCTATTGCACTGACAGTAAGTGGGTCAGGATTTAAGGTCCAATTTTAATTATTACTTTGCACAAAGGGGTCAATTTATTATTGGCCGAATTGGGCCAATTCACCCTGTTTTCGCGCGAGCCTTTGGCTTGCCGGAAACAGGAGTTAAGAAGCAGCGGTCTATAGATCGCTGCTCCTTAACTCATACGCCACCTCTGAGGCTGTGTACAGCAATCCGCCCAATCCTATATGATCAGGCTGATTGACACCCCCTGCTAGCGGCCGATTGGCCGCGAATCTGCAAGGGGCGGTATTGCACAAGCAGTTCACTAGAACTGCTTGTGCAATGCTAAATACGGACAGCGTATGCTGTCCACATTCAGCGATGTCTGGAGGACATGAAATGCTACAGCGTATCATGTCCGCCAGACTTTAATAAATTGACACCCTAGGCTCCATGCTCAATGCTTGTAGATCTTCCCTATCGGCTTCTCTGTAGGATCACCACAGTCAGCTACCGACTCTGCTCAATGGTTTCAGGGTGCACCCCCGCTTTACCAATGTTAATGTAGAATAAAAATAGTACAGCTCACCTCAGCTGCTTTACCCAGAATAAACTGGAGGGGGATCACAAGCACACATGTACTGCTGCTGAAGGCCCTACCATACGTAGGGTACACACACACAGTACTGTATAAAAGTCTTAGGCCACACAACCAGCTTTGTTGTTTTATGAAAGTTTTAACAACCATCTATATTTATTTTTCGTCCTCTTTATTAAGATACAAACAGAAAATACAGGGAATATGTACTGAAAATATATATAAAATACACAATGGCTTTTTCAGGTTAAAGTCGGTATTTATTGTGACTTCCCTTGGCACTAAACACATCTTGAACTCTTTTGGGGAGACTGTCCTGAGTTTTCTGAAGTAATCTTTTGGTGTATTATACAGACTTCTTTCAGCACTTCCCAGAGTTCTTTAGATTTAGGTTGTCTTTTATTTATTTCTCTGTCCATGTGACCCATACTGTCTCAGTGTTTTATCAGCAGTTTTTCTCTCCAAATATGATTTCACTGTATTAGCAGTGTGCTTAGGATCGTTATGCTGAAAAATTAAAACATTCCCAATCAGACACTTTCCAGAAGGAATGGCATGATGAAATAAAACCTGTCTATATTTTTCATCATTCATGATCCCATCAATTTGGACAATATCGCCAACACCACTGGCAGAAATGTAGCCCAAAAACAGATCATTATGGTCTGTTCCTTTTTTTAATTGAAATACTGTATATAGTGGGCTTTGTGGGCAGATGCAAGCCTTCTCTCTTCAATGTAAGAAGGAATGGTCTTTAAAACCTCAGAGGTGACCAGAATCATCTTCTTAAAGGGACAGTATACACTCATTTTCATATAACTGCATGTAATAGACACTACTATAAAGAATAAGATGCACAGATACTGATATAAATATCCAGTATAAAACTGTTTAAAAACTTACTTAGAAGCTCTCAGTTTAGCTCTGTTGAAAAGGTAGCTGGAAAGCCCACTGCAAGTGGGAAATAAGACCCTCCCCCCTCCCCCTTCTTTTGCATATGAAAAGACCCTTTACACAAACAGGAGCAAGCTGGAGTAGGTATCTGATGGTATTCTCATAAAACTTTGGGGCTTGGTTAGGAGTCTGAAAATCAGAGCAATGTTATTTAAAAATAAGCAAAACTATACATTTAAAAAAAAAAAAAAACTGTATGGGCTATATAAATTGATCATCTACCAAACATTTATGCAAAGAAAAAATGAGTGTGTAATGTCCCTTTAAGTCCTGAGGTAATCAGAACCATCTATATTTGGGGTAACTGACATACCATAGCCCAAGAGGAGGGGGGCACAAGGAAGTTGCAATAGTACACGTGGGCAGTGGATGTATAGTACTCCATTTATCAAACCGTCAATTGGTCGACTTTGCACAATTTAAGTCTGTCCACTGTTAACCCCTGCTAGTAATTGAACAATCAGTGCCCAAAGTTATTAAAAATTATCATTTTTAATTTGTGTCAAATCAGACAGGAGTTACAGCAAACTTTTAACATCTTCGGGTACAACTATGGTGCAATTAAGCTAAGTTATTATAACTACATTCTAAATTAATCTAATTGAAACCACGTTATACGTACATATTTCTAAGCAATAGCAGCTGTCTTTTTATGTTTTCATTGTAGCAGACGTGTGAAACTTCTGACTTTATTTAATAAAGATTGGTAATTATATATTTTTTTTCATATTTTGTTTATGGTATCTAACATGCATATGTTTTCAACTTTAAATGTCGCCAAAAAAGTAATATACAAATGGAATCTGCACTCTATTTATAAAACATAGCTTTCTGAAATTTTATTTATAAAATATTTTACCAGGAAGGATACATTGAGATTTCTCTCATTTTCAAGTATGTCCTGGGTCCACAAAACATTGCATTGGTACAATAATACAAAAACAATATTAATACATAACATATGCAGAATTTAACATAGAACAGGTAGGAAATATAAAATCAACCATGACAGATGCATTCTGTTTTGAGATATGCCGAGAGGCATCTCTTACAGGACTTGGGGAAGGTTTTAAAGTGTGCGGGAGGTCGTTCCATAATTGTGGTGCTCTGTAGGAAAAGGAGGATCGAGCTGCTTTCTTTTTGTATGGGGGCAGACTAAATAATGTACTGCTACTGGATCGGAGGTTATGGGAGGTGGGAACAGCCGGGGAGAGCATTCTGCTCAGGTAGGGTGGGAGCTTCCCAGAAAGGCTCTTAAACACAAGGCAGGAAAGATGGAGGGTGCGTCTGGATTCCAGTGACAGCCAGTTTAGTTCTTTTAGCATGTCACAATGGTGGGTCCTGTAGTTACATTGTAGCACAAAGCGGCAGAACGAGTTATACAGTGTATTAAGTTTATTACGGTGAGTTTGCGGTGCAGGTGCATATACTACATCTCCATAATCCATGATTGGCATCAGCATTTGCTGTACAATCTTTTCCTTTACTGTAGGGCTGAGGCAGGATTTGTTTCTTTACAGGGCACCTAGTTTTGGATAGAGTTTAGATGCAAGCTTTTCTATGTGGAAGCCAAAAGATAGATTGGGGTCTAACAACATACCCAAGTATTTGAAAGAGTGGACTGCGGTCAGTGTGCCATTTGATTTTGTTTTAATGCGTAGATGGGATTTTTGTAGTTTGCGTAATTTAGGTACCATTCCAAAGATCATTGTGACAGTTTTGTCAGTGTTTAGGAAGAGTTTGTTTTTTGAGATCCACTTTTCTACCTCTGTGAACTGGTCTTGGAGCACTGCCTCAAGCTGCGGCAGATTGGGCTTGTTTGCATAGATTACCGTGTCGTGTGCGTACATGTGTACAGTTGAGTATTTGGCAGATCATTTATAAATAATGTGAATAGTAGGGGGCCGAGAATGGAACCTTGGGGAACACCACACGTGACTGGGAGAGGGAGGGAGTCAATGTCAGAAATGGAGACATACTGTGATCGATCCGATAGATATGATCGAAACCAGGTTAGTGGATGATCACCAATACCTGAGTTTTTTAGTTTGAGCAGTAGTATGTCGTGGTCTACTGTGTCAAAGGCCTTTGCAAAATCAAGAAAAATAGCTCCAATTAGGTCTCCTTGTTCCATGCCAGTTTGGATGTCGTTGCAAACTTTTAGGAAGGCAGTTATAGTGGAGTGATTCGGGCGAAAACCCGATTGAACAGGGGTCATATAGCTAGATTGTTGGTAATACTCACATAGTTGTGTATGGACGCATTTTTCTAAGATTTTTGACAATACTGGGAGCAATGATATTGGGCGATAGTTAGTAACCATGGTTAACTCACCACTTTTATGGATAGGCATTACTCTTGCAGTCTTCCAAAGTTTGGGTATGTATCCAGACACCAAGGATTCGTTAATTAGGGTTGTGACAGGTTTAGCAATTGCTGACGCACTGAGCTTCAACAGCATTGCTGGGATTTGATCAGGTCCAGTCTGGTTTTTCATTTTTAGATTATTAAGGTGTTTCTTAACGACATCGATGGGTACAGGTCTAAAATTGAACTTATCTATATTTGGTCTTTGTAGATTTAGTGGGGCCTGATACACATTTGTAGTTTCAGGATGTGTGTCATTTATTAGTTTGTCAATCAGGGTGGTGGAGCATCTGACAAAATAATTGTTAAAGGCATTTGCTACTTCTAAGGGAAGTTGCAGGGTTTAGTTATCCACTTTGACAGTGGAGGGTTGGGAGTGGATTGGGGGAGTGTGTAAGTTATTTATGACTTTCCAAAACTTTCTAGGGTTTGGTATGTTATTCTTCAGATTTTCACAGAAATATTGGGCCTTAGCCAATTTTGTTTGTTTAGTACATATATTTCGCCATTTTCTATATACACAGTGATCGTTCATAGAGCCAGTATGCTTGAACTTTGACCACAATAAATCCCAAAATTGGTACATTTGAATGAGGTCAGCTGTGATCCAATTCATATGCGCTCCTTTTACTCTCACCTTACGCAGTGGGGCATGCAAAATCCAAACTTGTAGGAGTTCGGACTGAAGGAATTCAACTGCAAAGTCTAAATCTGGAATTAGGTTTAATCTGTGCCATGGGAGGTTCTTGAAGTGAATGGTAGCAATAATGCCTAAGAAGCATCTAAGAAGAATAGATTTTGGCCTCTATTTATCAAGCTGTCTACTTTTTAGCATTCGCCGGCCCCAATACGCTCACCTAAACTCGCCTAACATCGCCGCCGCAGACCTGAATACGTTCGCCAAATTTATCAAGAAAGCTGTCAAAAAGCCGTGCACCAAGTACGGTGCGATGAGCAGCGGACTATTGTTAACTAACAGTCATTGATCTCGCTGCTCATCGGCTTATTCGCAGCTTTCTTGCTAGCCTGTAACTAAGCACCCACACTATACTATACTGTTTTACCCCCTATAGCGCCGCTCCCGGAGCCCCCCGCAACTAAATAAAGTTATTAACCCCTAAACCGCCACTCACGGACCCCGCCGCAACTAAATAAATATATTAACACCTAAACCGCCGCTCCCGGACCCCGCCACAACTAAATAAATATATTAACCCCTAAACCACCGCTCCCGGACCCCGCCGCCACCTACATTATACCTATTAACCCCTAATCTGCCTCCCCCTATACCGCTGCCACCTACATAAAGTTATTAACCCCTATCCTGCCAATCCCGGACCCCGCCGCAAATAAATAAAATGTTTAACCCCTAAACCGCCGCTCCCGGAGCCCACCGCCACCTACATTACATTAATTAACCCCTAATCTGCCCCCCCCTACACCGCCGCCACCTACATTATATCTATTAACCCCTAAACCTAAGTTTAACCCTAACCCTAATACCCCCCTAACTTAAATATTATTTAAATTAATCTAAATAAATATTCCTATCATTAAATAAATTATTCCTATTTAAAACTAAATACTTACCTATAAAATAAACCCTAAGATAGCTACAATATAACTAATAGTTACATTGTAGCTATTTTAGGGTTTATTTTTATTTTACAGGCAACTTTGTATTTATTTTAACTAGGTACAATAGCTATTAAATAGTTATTAACTATTTAATAGCTACCTAGTTAAAATAACTACAAATTTACCTGTAAAATAAATCCTAACCTAAGTTACAATTGCACCTAACACTATACTACAATTAAATAAATTAAATTAATTAAATTAAATTACCTACAATTAAATAAAAATAACTAAAATTAACTAAAGTACAAAAAAACTCTAAATTACAGAAAATAAAAAAATTACAAGAAGTTTAAACTAATTACACCTAATCTAACCCCCCTAATAAAATATAAAATCCCCCCAAAATAATAAAATTCCCTACCCTATACTAAATTACAAATAGCCCTTAAAAGGGCTTTTTGCGGGGCATTGCCCCAAAGTAATCAGCTCTTTTACCTGTAAAAAAAGAAATACACCCCCCCCAACATTAAAACCCACCACCCACACCCAACCTTACTCTAAAACCCACCCAAACCCCCCTTAAAAAACCTAACACTAACCCCCTGAAGATCACCCTACCTTGAGCCGTCTTCACCCAGCCGGGCCTAAGTCCTCAACGAATCCGGGCGAAGTGGTCCTCCAGATGGGCAGAAGTCTTCATCCAATCCGGCCAGAAGAGGTCCTCCAGATGGGCAGAAGTCTTCATCCAAGCGGCATCTTCTATCTTCTTCCATCCGATGAGGAGCGACACCATCTTGTAGACATCCGACGCGGTAAAATAGCTGATTACTTTGGGGCAATGCCCCGCAAAAAGCCCTTCTGCAGCATTGCTGGGATTTGATCAGGTCCAGTCTGGTTTTTCATTTTTAGATTATTAAGGTGTTTCTTAACGACATCGATGGGTAGAGGTCTAAAATTGAACTTATCTATATTTGGTCTTTGTAGATTTAGTGGGGCCTGATACACATTTGTAGTTTCAGGATGTGTGTCATTTATTAGTTTGTCAATCAGGGTGGTGGAGCATCTGACAAAATAATTGTTAAAGGCATTTGCTACTTCTAAGGGAAGTTGCAGGGTTTAGTTATCCACTTTGACAGTGGAGGGTTGGGAGTGGATTGGGGGAGTGTGTAAGTTATTTATGACTTTCCAAAACTTTCTAGGGTTTGGTATGTTATTCTTCAGATTTTCACAGAAATATTGGGCCTTAGCCAATTTTGTTTGTTTAGTACATATATTTCGCCATTTTCTATATACACAGTGATCGTTCATAGAGCCAGTATGCTTGAACTTTGACCACAATAAATCCCAAAATTGGTACATTTGAATGAGGTCAGCTGTGATCCAATTCATATGCGCTCCTTTTACTCTCACCTTACGCAGTGGGGCATGCAAAATCCAAACTTGTAGGAGTTCGGACTGAAGGAATTCAACTGCAAAGTCTAAATCTGGAATTAGGTTTAATCTGTGCCATGGGAGGTTCTTGAAGTGAATGGTAGCAATAATGCCTAAGAAGCATCTAAGAAGAATAGATTTTGGCCTCTATTTATCAAGCTGTCTACTTTTTAGCATTCGCCGGCCCCAATACGCTCACCTAAACTCGCCTAACATCGCCGCCGCAGACCTGAATACGTTCGCCAAATTTATCAAGAAAGCTGTCAAAAAGCCGTGCACCAAGTACGGTGCGATGAGCAGCGGACTATTGTTAACTAACAGTCATTGATCTCGCTGCTCATCGGCTTATTCGCAGCTTTCTTGCTAGCCTGTAACTAAGCACCCACACTATACTATACTGTTTTACCCCCTATAGCGCCGCTCCCGGAGCCCCCCGCAACTAAATAAAGTTATTAACCCCTAAACCGCCACTCACGGACCCCGCCGCAACTAAATAAATATATTAACACCTAAACCGCCGCTCCCGGACCCCGCCACAACTAAATAAATATATTAACCCCTAAACCACCGCTCCCGGACCCCGCCGCCACCTACATTATACCTATTAACCCCTAATCTGCCTCCCCCTATACCGCTGCCACCTACATAAAGTTATTAACCCCTATCCTGCCAATCCCGGACCCCGCCGCAAATAAATAAAATGTTTAACCCCTAAACCGCCGCTCCCGGAGCCCACCGCCACCTACATTACATTAATTAACCCCTAATCTGCCCCCCCCTACACCGCCGCCACCTACATTATATCTATTAACCCCTAAACCTAAGTTTAACCCTAACCCTAATACCCCCCTAACTTAAATATTATTTAAATTAATCTAAATAAATATTCCTATCATTAAATAAATTATTCCTATTTAAAACTAAATACTTACCTATAAAATAAACCCTAAGATAGCTACAATATAACTAATAGTTACATTGTAGCTATTTTAGGGTTTATTTTTATTTTACAGGCAACTTTGTATTTATTTTAACTAGGTACAATAGCTATTAAATAGTTATTAACTATTTAATAGCTACCTAGTTAAAATAACTACAAATTTACCTGTAAAATAAATCCTAACCTAAGTTACAATTGCACCTAACACTATACTACAATTAAATAAATTAAATTAATTAAATTAAATTACCTACAATTAAATAAAAATAACTAAAATTAACTAAAGTACAAAAAAACTCTAAATTACAGAAAATAAAAAAATTACAAGAAGTTTAAACTAATTACACCTAATCTAACCCCCCTAATAAAATATAAAATCCCCCCAAAATAATAAAATTCCCTACCCTATACTAAATTACAAATAGCCCTTAAAAGGGCTTTTTGCGGGGCATTGCCCCAAAGTAATCAGCTCTTTTACCTGTAAAAAAAGAAATACACCCCCCCCAACATTAAAACCCACCACCCACACCCAACCTTACTCTAAAACCCACCCAAACCCCCCTTAAAAAACCTAACACTAACCTCCTGAAGATCACCCTACCTTGAGCCGTCTTCACCCAGCCGGGCCTAAGTCCTCAACGAATCCGGGCGAAGTGGTCCTCCAGATGGGCAGAAGTCTTCATCCAATCCGGCCAGAAGAGGTCCTCCAGATGGGCAGAAGTCTTCATCCAAGCGGCATCTTCTATCTTCTTCCATCCGATGAGGAGCGACACCATCTTGTAGACATCCGACGCGGAGCATCCATCGATCCCGACGACAAATGACGGTTCCTTTAAATGACGTCATCCAAGATGGCGTCCCGTGAATTCCGATTGGCTGATAGGATTCTATCAGCCAATCGGAATTAAGGTAGGAAAAATCCGATTGGCTGATGAAATCAGCCAATCGGATTGAAGTTCAATCCGATTGGCTGATCCAATCAGCCAATAGGATTGACCTTGCATTCTATTGGCTGTTCCGATCAGTCAATAGAATGTGAGGTTAATCCTATTGGCTGATTGGATCAGCCAATCGGATTGAACTTCAATCCGATTGGCTGATTTCATCAGCCAATCGGATTTTTCCTACCTTAATTCCGATTGGCTGATAGAATCCTATCAGCCAATCGGAATTCAAGGGACGCCATCTTGGATGACGTCATTTAAAGGAACTGTCATTCGTCGTTTAGTCGTCGGGATCGATGGATGCTCTGTGTCGGATGTCTTCAAGATGGTGCCGCTCCTCGTCGGATGGAAGAAGATAGAAGATGCCGCTTGGATGAAGACTTCTGCCCATCTGGAGGACCTCTTCTGGCCGGATTGGATGAAGACTTCTGCCCATCTGGAGGACCACTTCGCCCGGATTCGTTGAGGACTTAGGCCCGGCTGGGTGAAGACGGCTCAAGGTAGGGTGATCTTCAGGGGGTTAGTGTTATTTTTTTTTAAGGGGGGTTTGGGTGGGTTTTAGAGTAAGGTTGGGTGTGGGTGGTGGGTTTTAATGTTGGGGGGGTGTATTTCTTTTTTTACAGGTAAAATAGCTGATTACTTTGGGGCAATGCCCCGCAAAAAGCCCTTCTAAGGGCTATTTGTAATTTAGTATAGGGTAGGGAATTGTATTATTTGAGGGGGGGTTATTTTATTAGGGAGCTTAGATTAGGTGTAATAAGTTTAAACTTCTTGTAATTTTTCTTGTACTTTAGTTAATTTTAGTTATTTTTATTTAATTGTAGGTAATTGTATTTAATTAATTTAATTGTAGTATAGTGTTAGGTGTAATTGTAACTTAGGTTAGGATTTATTTTACAGGTAAATTTGTAGTTATTTTAACTAGGTAGCTATTAAATAGTTAATAACTATTTAATAGCTATTGTACCTAGTTAAAATAAATACAAAGTTGCCTGTAAAATAAAAATAAACCCTAAAATAGCTACAATATAACTATTAGTTATATTGTAGCTATCTTAGGGTTTATTTTATAGGTAAGTATTTAGTTTTAAATAGGAATAATTTATTTAAATATAGGAATATGTATTTAGATTAATTTAAATAATATTTGTTAGGGGGGGTGTTAGGGTTAGGGTTAGACTTAGGTTTAGGGGTTAATAGATATAATGTAGGTGGCGGCGGTGTAGGGGGGGCAGATTAGGGGTTAATAAATGTAATGTAGGTGGCGGTGGGCTCCGGGAGCGGCGGATTAGGGGTTAAACATTTTATTTATTTGCGGCGGGGTATGGGATCGGCAGGATAGGGGTTAATAACTTTATGTAGGTGGTGGCGGTATAGGGGGCGGCAGATTAGGGGTTAATAGGTATAATGTAGGTGGCGGCGGGGTCTGGGAGCGGCGGTTTAGGGGTTAATAAATTTATTATAGTTGCGGTGGGGTCCGGGAGCGGCGGTTTAGGGGTTAAACATTTTATTTAGTTGCGGCGGGGTCCGGGAGTGGCAGTTTAGGGGTTAATACGTATAAAGTAGGTGGCTGCGGTGTAGGGGGGGCAGATTAGGGGTGTTTAGACTCGGGGTACATGTTAGGGTTTTAGGTGCAGACACTTCCCATAGGAATCAATGGGATATCGGGCAGCAGCGAACATGAGCTCTCGCTGCTGTCAAACTCCCATTGATTCTTATGGGATCCGCCGTCTCCTGGGCGGCGGATTGAAAACCAGGTACGCTGGGCCGGAATAGTGGCGAGCGTACCTGGTTGTTCTTTGATAACTACCAAAAGTAGTCAGATTGTGCCGAACTTGCGTTCGGAACATCTGGAGTGATGTAACCATCGATCTGTGTCGGATCCGGTGGATTGTATGTTACGTCACTAGATTCTACTTTTGCCGGTCTGTAGGGCTTGATAGCTATGGCGAATCAGCCTCGCCACAAATACGCTGCAGAATTCCAGCGTATTTGCGGTTGACGGCAAGGAAGTCTGCTCGAAGCTTAACATGAGCATAAGTATATTTATGTTTTTCAGAGCAATACACGAGAGCACAGACATGGGTGTAGGTTAAAGAAGAGTATAAATATACACATATAAATACACACACACATATATATACATATAAATATATATATACATACACACACTATATATATATATATATTTACAAAGATGGGTGTAAGTGCACTCTCACCAACTCTCGCAGCTTGTCAGGGTGCTATGAGGATAATAGTAGAATGTAGCAAAGAAGCACTCACTGAACTTGTTCCAAATGTGACAAAACTTTAATGCAAAATTGTGACGTTACGGGACAGCAACAGTCCATTCCTCACACATAAATATATACATATATACATACAAACACACATCTTTAGACATGCATATGTATGTATGTCTATGTTAAAGACTTGGCAGATATTTTTTTCCAATACCCATGATCTCATATCTTTGAGCCCTTATAACTTTTGTGTGCAATATATTTTTTAAATAATTTTTATTAGACAGTGTTATTATCAGTAACTTTGTAATGTATTTTTTTATATGTTTTGTGACACTTTTTAATGCTGTGAAACAGTTAACCAAAGCTCTGAAATCACGATGTAAGGATTCTAGCATAAATTGCTCTCAACTTGTAATATCAGCGCAATTTAAACGACGCACACATGTTCACAAAAATCCTGGCACAATAATTTGCGCACCACTTGTAATCTAGCCTTAAAGGGACAGTTCACCCAAACATTTTCTCCCCTTTAAATTATTCCCAATGATCCTTTTTACCTGCTAGAGTGTATTAAATTGGTTCCAAGTAGCTCCTTTACTCCTATTTCAGCATTTGAAATAGCTGATTTAGCATGTGATATAGCCACCTATACTGAAAGTTTTGATACTTGAGTATAAGCTGTTGAATAGCCTAAGGGCTAGATTTATCAAAACCATTCTCCTATAATTCGGTCCAAAATAGCGCATACGAACTGATCATCATATTCATCAAAGCACTCTGCGCCTATAATTGCGCAAATCTGAAAGAAACTTCTTTGCACTCTGCTTGCATTCACCTAGGCGCACAGGCGCGCTCCCGAGTGCATCAATATACATTAGTAATAGGCGTAATTTAACAGCCCGACCTACAAATACGCCCAGTTTCTTATTTATCATTACTTGGCGCCGAGAGGGAACTGAAATTTCGGCTTTAATTGCGTGTTGTATATTTCGCCATACAGACTGAGGCGAACACCATTATAATAGATGCTTTTACATTTTGTGATGCAGTACTTTCTTCTTTTAACTAATTTTTCAAAGGCTCAGCACCAAGAAGAGACTGTTATTGCCAGAAATTTGCGCTTCCACAGGCGCATATGGGTACCAACAGTTTTTATATATATATATATATTGATATATTGATATATTTATTTTTGTGATCTTAAATTATCAACATATGGCAAAAACAGCACAGAAACATTATATAATATAAATATAAGCTAAATAGTTACCAAAAATCGCTTTTTTAATAATCAAAACATGGCAGCATAAATATTTATAGGGATGTACTGTGATAAATAGGGAGTAAATACTTTTTCCGACAGGCAAAATTGATCATTATTATGTACCAGCTCGTCTATTTTTTTATGAATTCAGGTGTACATGTGCGCTTCTCCGGAGTCCGGAGGCGAGCTGGGGCTTTTGATAAATCTAGCCCTAAGTAAACACAGCCAGTAGAAAAAGTTACACTCTCAGTGGGATGCAGGATAGTTAAGTAATAAAATGATAATTGTCCATTGTTCTCTCTATGTATTAAGCTTTGGTGTTCCAGCCAAATGAAAGATAAGGAAGCAAGTCTGTGTACACAAAGTCATAACATAATGATATATGATATTGCCTTTAAGTTCAACCCATTGTAATATGCTGTGGTTTCAAAGCACAAAATCAGCTACTTCATATACACAAATAAGCATGAAAATGCAATTTCTCAAATATTTTATACTCTGCAGTTGGTATAACAAGTCATTTAAAGTACATTAACGGAAAAACTATTTTACAGTGTACTGTCCCTTTAAATGTTTTGTTGTTTTTTTACTAGAAATACTTCAAAAATATATACTGTATATATATATATATATATATATATATATATGTAAATATATATATATATATATATAGCTATGGATATATTTTTACCTATACTGTATGTATACATAAATATATAGCTATACAATACAATATATATATATATATATATATATATATATATATATATATATATAAAATAAAAATAACATTATAACATTTTGTTCTGTACCTAGCGCACATTTGGGTTAGCACACACGTCAAATCAGGCAGAGGTGTGCGTGGCGCAACTCATAGATGTTTATGGAGAAAGGGAGAGTGGCCGTGCTATACAACCTCCAAATGTCAGCGTGCCTGAGTATAACATTTTACTTTCAATTTATTATCATCAACAAGTAGAGGCTCTCAACCAGGAGTGAATAATAACGTAATAGCTTGTTCTCTAGCAAATTGCCTCCCAGGGAAAAGCCTCTTTTTGCACAATTGTGCTTTCACACATATATAAGTATATAAGTCTGATCCTTCCTATACAGGTCAGTCCAGTCCTGAAATACCAGGCAATCCTTTTCTGAATGAGGAACATGGTGACCCCAGACAATCGGTTTGGCATTTATCCTTCTAGGCATATTGGAGGGGAGTCCACGTCTGGTTTCCCCATGACACTTAGGGAGATCTGAAGAGTCATAGTTTACATATTATCAACAAGTAGAAGTGCTCAACCAGAATGAACAATGTCTAGTATGTTTTCTAGTACATTTTTGCTGGGGAACAGCCTCATTTTGCCCAATTGTGCTTTTACAGAGAAGAACTTTCCTGAAGTATATCAGTTTGCTCCCACCTATACATCTAGGCTGCTCCTATGTGGTAACTTGCCATTGAACAAGCCACTGAGCTGTTGTTAGTGATAGAGTACTTCTCTTTCTGTATGCATTTGTATTATGACCCTTGGGAAGTCTCCATAAAGGGTAAAAGGCAAACCAAACGTGTACTCCTTGCCCAATGTGCTTAGAGGCATATGGCTACACCTCACTGATGAGGCCCACAGAAGGCCAAAATGATTATCTGGGGTTGCCCTGTTCTTTGTTCCCTTAATCAGACAAAAGCCACTGTTTAGAAATGTTAGACTGTTGCATTTGAAAATAAGAAGGTATCAGTTGTTGTATTCGCAGTACTCTGCTCAGATCAAACAGTGACATATAACTCCTGGTAACGCTGTATAATATGAAACTGCAACAAAGTAGCAAGGCAATTCAATTCTGCATCACATCAAGTCGAATGAACAGTATACAACCGGACAAATAGTACACCGGTAAAACGGTACCTTGTGTTTAAATGCGTGTACCTGTAGAAGTACAAGGCCACTCTAGGCTTGTGTTTCCTTCCATATATCCCATTGTGTGGTAGAACCCAAGCTCCACTAAGTCTGCAGAGGGCACCAGCTGACGATCAAGCTTCCGTGATTTGGCGCTTCACTCGGTATGGTCATATGACCAGTCAGGAAACACAGCGTTGAGGATCCTTTAGTGCAACTGTGGATCGAAAAAACTCCTTAAGGAATACAGAGGTAACAAATCCAGAACTGGTCCACTTGTGGTTAAATCGTAATGGAAAGTTTTTATTATACATACAAGGTCAGAAAATCATACAAGGCCAAACATGTTTAGCAAACACATCCTGCCCGTTTCATGCCTGTAAGGGCACTTCTTCAGGGTTTAGTGAGAACTCCCCTTCAACTATCTTATAAAGCAAGATGTTAACTCATTACATGCCAGTCGATACTACACAAGAAAAAATGCACAAATGCAAAAGTACAATGTTAGGCTTTTTTAACCTTACTGAAGCAACACGGGCTATTTAAAATTAGAAATAACATATGTATTGTAACATAGATGAAACCTTGGTAGTATATATAATTAAAAAAAAATACAAATAGTATATGTATGTATATATATATATATACAGTATATATATATAAATGGGCAATCACAATTTCAACAATATCACTATGCCCAGGAGTCTCAATAAGGTAAAATAGAAAAGGGAACAGGATAAAAACACCTCATTTGGAAGGATTATATATGTATATATATATATATTTATATACGTCCTAACAAATCTACATAAATATAGGACTATATAAGATAAATGGTTCAATGCTCATAGACATAAGGTGTGACGACATAACACAGTATTCTGTAATCTAATATAATGTAACTTGACAAGTACAGATGGACAATGACAAAAATGTGTCTGCTCAATGAATTTGCCATCTTATATTACATTATATTCCTGTGTATCCCAAATCTCATGTATACCATTTGGCACACCAGTTTGTAAGGCAAATAAGCCTAGCTAACCTTCACCACCTTTTATGTTACTTGGTACATATCCCTTGTTTTTTGGTTAACATGTGTTGCAAAATGTCTCGCTACCGGTGTTCTGGGAGGGTCAGCCTGAATGGAATTGATTTTTTCCCTAATGCGGTCCTTGAAAAAGCATGTGGTACGACCTGTGTATTGTTTCTGATACACCTTGCATGTTATTAGGTATAGCTAGCGCTCCACAATACTATGGAGTAAGGTTAATAATAGGAAGGTCACAAATGTGTTAAAATAATAAATATTTAATACAACAGAAATGAAGATAAAACGACAATAGTAAAATTAATATGTGAGCCAATGTGCAAAGTGGCTCACATATTGATTTTACCATTGTCATTTTATCTTTGCTTCTGTTGTATTAAATATATATTAGTTTAACACATTTGTGACCTTCCTATTATTAACCTTGCTCCATAGTATTGTGGAGCGCTAGCTATATTTTGTATTGAGTGTTAGTTATTGTTTATATCTGCAAGAGAGGGACAGATATTTTAGCTTGGCTTTAAGGTTATCTTGTATTTTTAGCGCTCATTTTACTAATTTTTATAACATGTTATTAGATATACCACAAATTTAGAATTACACAGTAGGTGACTAAATATCTTATATTGTTTCCCTGTTACAGTGGAACAAAACGTGTCACCTTTGGAGACATACTCACAACTTTTGCATGGCAAAGTTCCACACTTGAAAAAACCTTCTTAGGATGATCATGTAACCAACTCTCAGTCTGCTTTTCTTTCTAGGGAAATCTCTCCTAACAATATTTTCAAGAGTTCTCACTCTTTTTGAAATACACTGTATACCCCTTTTATTGATACAACCACCTATAAGAGGGTCTTTCTCTAAGATGGGCAAAGCTCTTCATACAATATCACAGATCTGTCTGTACTGTTTGCTATACGTGGTGATAAACCTAAAAGGGCGTTCCTCATTGTCATAAACTTGCTTACTATTATCCTTCAATAACATATATCTATCCATTCTACCAACTTCATCCCTGATGCTAGTCAAAGCTATTTTATCATAACCTCTAGCATTTAGTCTTTCGCTCAGTTCCTCAGCCTGTTTGTTGTTTGTGATATCTTTAGTACAATTGCGTCTCAGACGCATAAACTGGCCCTTAGGAATAGCCTTTTTTTAATGAAATGGGTGATGAGAGTTAGCCCTTAGGATAGTGTTACCTGCTGTTTTTTATGATTCTGTTATCAAAATTTCATTTATGGGATCCTTAGATAATGAATAAATCCAGAAATTAATTATTATTTTTTTCTGAGAATTCAAAAGTAAATTTTAGATTCATATTGTTATTATTAAAATAACTCACACATTCTAGAATCAAATTATGGTCCCCACGCCAGAGCAAAAGCAATGTGAATAAAATTTGATATTGTGCTTAAATTGATTAATAACAGTAAAAATATTTTCATTTTCAAAAACATTTAAATACATATGAGGATGCAATTGTAGAACTGACCTTCAAATGAAAAATAATTGTGTGTCAGTTATCGGATCCTGCTTGCATGAGACTTGCCATGCTTATTGTTTGATCTTTGCGTGAGATTGTTTCCTTTGCACGTTTCTTTGGCTGACTCATCTGTCACAGTTGATTCAGTTATCCTGGCGGACATAGTCCTTGAGTGCCGGATTATCTATCCATATAAACATACAGTGGATGATTGTGATTATTTGTATCTAAAGTCACATTATAATTAAATTGTTCACTTTTTTGGCATTATATATTCTGATTATTTTTTTTTTCTGAAGTGTGGGGATATTTAATGTTTATATATATTTTTGTTGGACATGTTGTCTAACACAAACATAGGAGAGCAGCTGGCTATATGATTTACACTTGATTTATTCCCTCTACAATCCACCAGGAAAGGTTGCTGGCTACTACCCTTAACCAAGAGGGCCACTACAGTCCCTGCTATCATACAGTGCACCACTACCATTCATAGAAGTCTGCTTACAGGACTATCTATGCATAAATGTGAAGTGTCACCATTTCAAACAATCATCTAGTGGCTACCACTTCTACATATTAGCAGTAACCATTTCCCACATCTGTGGTAATGCAGGCTTGCTATTAACCTATTAGGGGTTGCCCCAATTCAAACTTACCCCCTTCTATGTACTGCCCCACAAGCACCACTCCATTGTCCTAGGAAACAGTGGGGCATCAGGGAAGAACTGCACTGTGACCTTATTGTATAATTATAATAATAATAATTATTATTATTATTACTATTATTATTATCTTAGCAATACCTCTCAACATTTATGGCTGAGAATGAGGGACACAGGAGGTTGATAGAAGCCCGTGACCATTTTGAGGGTGGAGCCGTGTTTTTAGGGGAGTGAACATGGGTAGTTAGTGGGCAGGATTGTGGGTGTTTCTGGGTGGTCTGTGGGTGTGACAACAGGGACGTATTATGGCCTAGGCCAACAAGGCCGGTGCCTAGAGCAGCAGATTTGGGATGGGCAGCACATCTGCCCTATCCTCTCTCTAAAAGCCAGCATACAGTACAGTGAGCTATAAAGTGCAGGCTTTTACAGAGAAGACAAGGCACATGCACTGATTGAGGTCACTCTTTACAGGCAGTGCTCCTTTAAACAATTGGTTCATATAGAGTCGCCAGCATTTTTGCAGTGGAAGCGTTCTTGTTGAGAAACTTGACCGGGGATATGCTTCCAAGGTGAGGCTGGAGGAGAAGACTTTGTGCCGATAGTTCTGCCTCCCCTTATCATCTGTGGTGGGTCTGCCAGCGCAGTGCTTATTGCAGGTCTTAGCAGCTAACAGACTGGATGCATCTGTGCACTCCTTAGATCAGCTTGTGATGTCTTATCATAAACTCTCATTGCTAATGTACGTTAGCTACTAATAACTAGCTTTCTCTGCATTCATGAACCCATGGAGTAAATAGGAAACGGACACTTAAAAAGTTTATTTACTTGAATAATGGTAATTAATGTATGTTGTTGCATGTAAAGGGCAGTGATTGTTTCAAAGTGTATTCTTCTTTCCCTCTCTTCCTCTCTCCCTTCTTTCGCTTTCTTCCTCCCTTCCTCCCTCAACTCCCTCCCTAGACTCACTCCCTTCTTTCCCTCCCTCCCTTCTTTCTCTAAACTCCCTTCTTTCATTACTTTCTTTCCCTCACCACTTTTCTCTTCTCTCTCTCTCCCCTCCCTCTCTTTTTCCACTCCCCTTCTTTTCTCTCCCTTCTCTCAGGGAGAGAATGGTATGCAATGCATGCAATTCAACCCACCTGTATGCAAGTGTTTTGCTAGCCCATTTTCTTTTTAATTGTTATTAAAAAAAAAAAAAAAAAAACATTATACACAATGACCCCAAAAAATATTAAGTGGAAAAAAGGCCTAAAACCTTTGAGGGGTGGGACAGCAGAATTTTGAGTACCTAGGTGTTATGTGGTTCTTTCTCAGGATGTATACTTATCATATATCACTTACAGCAAGGAAATAACTAACAAGTCACACAGGTTTTTTGCAATGCTTACAATAACAATAATGGTTTTATTCCGCAATATGATTATGACAACGATATACCACAAACCTCTATTCATACTTATAATATTTTATGCAATTACAATACTCATACAATTATCTTATCCTTACCACAACTATGCAATTTCAGTTACGGTTTAGCAATAAAAATTATAACTAAGTTGCCTGCACAACCACTGATAACAGTCCCATGTTATGCTACTACTTAGGCAATTCTAGCTATCTTAAACAATAATAAAAAAAAACATCACTGTGATCCCCCATCTCAGCATCCTGTCCTGTGGCTTGATTGGAGAAGACATCTGGACAATCTGGAACAGGAGAAAAAGCGATCACAGGAACAACCACACTGACGATGCGTCCATCGACAGGTCACAAGTCTCCTAATCAGATTGCCCACAGGTACCTCAATTATACTGTTCACTTACGTAACAGTATTGGCGCAAATCCACAGACCCCTAGACACTCCCTGCAGGTTGGCTGAAGTCCAAAGCATCTGGCCAGTCTGCTTTAGCCTCACCCAAGCTTATCAGGGGTATATCAGGGTACTTTCCCTCACGTGTTCCTAGGTTCAATGCTGTTATCTTTCATATTTCTCTCTTAACATTATACATCTAATCTTGTGTTCTTATACAATTACTTTTGTCAAATACATCAATAATAGCTTTAACAACCTTCTCATAGATTTATAATAATAGCTGAAACACCATAATGGCTTTATTACTTAGCCCAATTAATTAATAATAATTAATCCTTTAATATAATATATAGCTAGTGTTGACCCCTCAACTAATGTGTTATCAAGATGTTCATTTTAGTGTCAGTGAGTGGCCCCCCCTTGTCAGAGTTACTCCCTCGTTCTGTCTGGGTTTTGACTTCTTATCACTAGTATCCATCGGCTGTTTACCACTGTAGCATGACTCAGTGAAATACAGTGTCATCTACTTGAAATTAATTATCGGCTAGATTACGAGTTTTGCGGTTTGAGTGAAAAAGCAGCGTTATGGCTCTTTTTCACTACCGCTGGTATTACGAGTTTTGCAGGTATAGGTGTACCGCACACTTTTTTGGCTGGAACGCAACGTAACTACCACAGCTTTCAAAAAGTCCTTTTTCAATGAGACTTCCACAGCGCCGGTATTACGAGTTTGCCTGTCCGGCCAAAAAGTGAGCGGTACAGCCTATACCGTCAAGATCCATACCGTAAACTGAAAGTCAGTAGTTATGGGTTTTACGTTACAAAGCCATAACATAAAACTCATAACTAAAGTGCTAAAAAGTACACTAACACCCATAAACTACCTATTAACCCCTAAACCGAGGCGCCCCCCCCGCATCGCAAACACTAAAATTAAATTATTAACCCCTAATATGCCACTCCGGACATCGCTGCCACTAGAATAAACATATTAACCCCTAAACCACCGCCCACCCGCATCGTAAACACTAGTTAAATATTATTAACCACTAATCTGCTGTCTCTAACATCACCGCAACCTACATTACTGTTATTAACCCCTAATCTGCTGTCCCTAACATCGCCACCACTATACTAAAGTTATTAACCCCTAAACCTAACCCTAAGTCTAACCCTAACACCCACTAATTTAATTGTAGTGTAAGGTTATTTGTTAGTGTAACTCAGGTTAGGTTTTATTTTACTGGTAAATTTGTATTTATTTTAACTAGGTAGCTAGTAAATAGTTAATAACTATTTACTAACTAATCTACCTAGTTAAAATAAATACAAACTTAGCTGTGAAATAAAAATAAAACCTAAGCTAGATATTAGTTATATTGTAGCTAGCTTAGGGTTTATTTTACTGGTAAGTATTTAGTTTTAAATAGGAATTATTTAGTTAATTATAGTAATTTTTAGCTAGATTTATTTTAATTATATTAAAGTTAGTGGGTGTTAGGGTTAGGTTTAGGGGTTAATAACTTTAGTATAGTGGTGGCGACGTTGGGGATGGCAGATTAGGGGTTAAGAAGTGTAATGTAGGTGGCTGTGATGTTAGGGGCGGCAGATTAGGGGTTAATAAGTGTAGGTATGTGGCGGCGACATTGGGGGCAGCAGATTAGGGGTTAATAAGTGTAGGTGGGTGGCGGTGTCAGTGGTGGCAGATTAGGGGTTAATAAGTGTAATGTAGGTGTTGGCGATGTCGGGGCGGCAGATTAGGGGTGTTTAGACTCTGGGTTTATGTTAGGGTGTTAGGTGTAAACATAACTTTTCTTTCCCCATAGGAATCAATGGGGCAGCGTTACGGAGCTTTACGTTCCTTTATTGCAGGTGTTAGGCTTTTTTTTAGCCGGCTCTCCCCATTGACGTCTATGGGGAAATCGTGCACGAGTACGTAAAACCAGCTCAAAGCAGCGCTGGTATTTTAGTGCGGTATGGAGCTCAATTTTGCTCAACGCTGTAATATTGCCTGCTAACGCCGGGTTTATGAAAACCTGTAATAGCAGCGCTATAGGGAGGTGAGCGGTGGAAATAACTTGCAAGTTAGCACCGAGCCGCTCTTACCGCAAAACTTGTAATCTAGCCGTATGTACTTTAACTCTGTTAAACCCACACTCTCTTAAAGGCAAAGTCACACAAGTTAAAGCAAGTATTACATGAGGGCAGCACAAAACATAAATACACCACTGTGTGACAATAAATGTGATAGTGGTTGACAAAAAACAACAAATTTAAACAGGTTGTCAATAAATATAAAAGCATATGTCCAATATGTGATGTAATCAATTCCGATGGTCTTGAGAATATCCTCAAAGTGAAAAAAAAGAAAAAAATATATAGTGTAACACTGTGATGTACCAAATGGTATAGAGAGTGTTTTCAACTGTATCTTACTCACATGATATAATAATAAGCTCATTCACTGCGCAGTGTGCACACCTGCTTTTATACTGGCAGGCAAACAGTCTCCCAAGAGTTTTGCGGCCAAAGGGGTGCGTTAGCTACGCGTGCTTTTTTCCCCCCGCACCTTTTAAATACCGCTGGTATTTAGAGTTTACAGAATGGCTGGGTTTTCAGTGCGTTAGGCTCCAAAAAGGGAGCGTAGAGCATAATTTAACGCCACTGCAACTCTAGATACCAGCGGTGCTTACGGACGCGGCCAGCCTAAAAAACGTGCTCGTGCACGATTCCCCCATAGGAAACAATGGGGCTGTTTGAGCTGAAAAAAACCTAACACCTGCAAAAAAGCTGCGTTCAGCTCCTAACGCAGCCCCATTGTTTCCTATGGGGAAACACTTCCTACGTCTGCACCTAACACTCTAACATGTACCCCGAGTCTAAACACCCCTAGCCTTACACTTATTAACCCCTAATCTGCCGCCCCCGCTATCGCTGACCCCTGCATATTATTTTTAACCCCTAATCTGCCGCTCCGTACACCGCCGCCACCTACATTATCCCTATGTACCCCTAATCTGCTGCCCCTAACACCGCCGACCCCTATATTATATTTATTAACCCCTAATCTGCCGCCCCCAACGTCGTCTCCACCTAACTACACTTATTAACCCCTAATCTGCCGACCGGACCTGAGCGCTACTATAATAAAATTATTAACCCCTAATCCGCCTCACTCCCGCCTCAATAACCCTATAAGAAATAGTTTTAACCCCTAATCTGCCCTCCCTAACATCGCTGACACCTAACTTCAAGTATTAACCCCTAATCTGCCGATCGGAGCTCACCGGTACTCAAATAAATTTTTTAACCCCTAAAGCTAAGTCTAACCCTAACACTAACACCCCCCTAAGTTAAATATAATTTAAATCTAACGAAATAAATTAACTCTTATTATATAAATTATTCCTATTTAAAGCTAAATACTTACCTGTAAAATAAACCCTAATATAGCTACAATATAAATAATAATTATATTGTAGCTATTTTAGGATTAATATTTATTTTACAGGTAACTTTGTATTTATTTTAACCAGGTACAATAGCTATTAAATAGTTAAGAACTATTTAATAGCTAAAATAGTTAAAATAATTACAAAATCACCTGTAAAATAAATCCTAACCTAAGTTACAATTAAACCTAACACTACACTATCAATAAATTAATTAAATAAAATACCTACAATTATCTACAATTAAACCTAACACTACACTATCAATAAATTAATTAAATACAATATCTACAAATAAATACAATGAAATAAACTAACTAAAGTACAAAAAATAAAAAAGAACTAAGTTACAAAAAATAAAAAAATATTTACAAACATTAGAAAAATATTACACAATTTTAAACTAATTACACCTACTCTAAGCCCCCTAATAAAATAACAAAGCCCCCCAAAATAAAAAAATGCCCTACCCTATTCTAAATTTAAAAAGTTCAAAGCTCTTTTACCTTACCAGCCCTGAACAGGGCCCTTTGCGGGGCATGCCCCAAAGAATTCAGCTCTTTTGCCTGTAAAAAAAAACATACAATACCCCCCCCCAACATTACAACCCACCACCCACATACCCCTAATCTAACCCAAACCCCCCTTAAATAAACCTAACACTAAGCCCCTGAAGATCTTCCTACCTTGTCTTCACCATGCCAGGTTCACCGATCGGTCCAGAGTCTTGATCCAAGCCCAAGCGGGGGGCTGAAGAGTGACGTCTATCCTCGGGCTGAAGTCTGGATCCAAGCGGCGGCTGAAGAAATCCATCATCGGGCTGAAGTCGGAAGTCCATCATCGGGATGAAGTCTTCTATCAAGCCGCATCTTCAATCTTCTTTCTTCTGGAGCGGAGCGGAGCCATCTTCTTTCCAACCGACGTGGATCCAACCTCTTCAACCGACGCCTACTCGCCGAATGAAGGTTCCTTTAAGGGACGTCATCCAAGATGGCGTCCCTCGAATTGATTGGCTGATAGGATTCTATCAGCCAATCGGAATTAAGGTAGGAAAATTCTGATTGGCTGATGGAATCAGCCAATCAGAATCAAGTTCAATCCGATTGGCTGATCCAATCAGCCAATCAGATTGAGCTTGCATTCTATTGGCTGTTCCGATCAGCCAATAGAATGCAAGCTCAATCTGATTGGCTGATCGGATCAGCCAATCGGATTGAACTTGATTCTGATTGGCTGATTCCATCAGCCAATCAGAATTTTCCTACCTTAATTCCGATTGGCTGATAGAATCCTATCAGCCAATCGGAATTCGAGGGACGCCATCTTGGATGACGTCCCTTAAAGGAACCTTCATTCGGCGAGTAGGCGTCGGTTGAAGAGGTTGGATCCGCGTCGGTTGGAAAGAAGATGGCTCCGCTCCGCTCCGCTCCAGAAGAAAGAAGATTGAAGATGCGGCTTGATAGAAGACTTCATCCCGATGATGGACTTCCGACTTCAGCCCGATGATGGATTTCTTCAGCCGCCGCTTGGATCCAGACTTCAGCCCGAGGATGGACGTCACTCTTCAGCCCCCCGCTTGGGCTTGGATCAACACTTCCGAGGCTTGGATCAAGACTTCCGAGGACGGATCGGTGAACCTGGTATGGTGAAGATAAGGTAGGAAGATCTTCAGGGGCTTAGTGTTAGGTTTATTTAAGGGGGGTTTGGGTTAGATTAGGGGTATGTGGGTGGTGGGTTGTAATGTTGGGGGGGGTATTGTATGTGTTTTTTTTACAGGCAAAAGAGCTGAATTCTTTGGGGCATGCCCCGCAAAGGGCCCTGTTCAGGGCTGGTAAGGTAAAAGAGCTTTGAACTTTTTTAATTTAGAATAGGGTAGGGCATTTTTTTATTTTGGGGGGCTTTGTTATTTTATTAGGGGGCTTAGAGTAGGTGTAATTAGTTTAAAATTGTTGTAATATTTTTCTAATGTTTGTAAATATTTTTTTATTTTTTGTAACTTAGTTCTTTTTTATTTTTTGTACTTTAGTTAGTTTATTTCATTGTATTTATTTGTAGGTATTGTATTTAATTAATTTATTGATAGTGTAGTGTTAGGTTTAATTGTAGATAATTGTAGGTATTTTATTTAATTAATTTATTGATAGTGTAGTGTTAGGTTTAATTGTAACTTAGGTTAGGATTTATTTTACAGGTGATTTTGTAATTATTTTAACTATTTTAGCTATTAAATAGTTCTTAACTATTTAATAGCTATTGTACCTGGTTAAAATAAATACAAAGTTACCTGTAAAATAAATATAAATCCTAAAATAGCTACAATATAATTATTATTTATATTGTAGATATATTAGGGTTTATTTTACAGGTAAGTATTTAGCTTTAAATAGGAATAATTTATATAATAAGAGTTAATTTATTTCGTTAGATTTAAATTATATTTAATTTAGGGGGGTGTTAGTGTTAGACTTAGCTTTAGGGGTTAAAAAATTTATTAGAATAGCGGTGAGCTCTGGTCGGCAGATTAGGGGTTAATGTTTGAAGTTAGGTGTCGGCGATGTTAGGGAGGGCAGATTAGGGGTTAATACTATTTCTTATAGGGTTATTGAGGCGGGAGTGAGGTGGATTAGGGGTTAATAACTTTATTATAGTAGCGGTGCGGTCCGCTCGGCAGATTAGGGGTTAATAAGTGTAGGTAGGTGGCGGTGAGGTTGTGGGGGCAGATTAGGGGTTAATAAATATAATATAGGGGTCGGCGGTGTTAGGGGCAGCAGATTAGGGGTACATAAGGATAACGTAGGTGCCGGCGCTTTGCGGTCGGCAGATTAGGGGTTAATTATTGTAGGTAGCTGGCGGTGACGTTGTGGGGGCAGATTAGAGGTTAATAAATATAATATAGGGGTCGGCGGTGTTAGGGGCAGCAGATTAGGGGTACATAAGTATAACGTAGGTGGCGGTCGGCAGATTAGGGGTTAAAAAAAATTAATCGAGTGGTGGCGATGTGGGGGGACCTCGGTTTAGGGGTACATAGGTAGTTTATGGGTGTTAGTGTACTGTAGAGCACAGTAGTTAAGAGCTTTATGAACCGGCGTTAGCCCAAAAAGCTCTTAACTACTGACTTTTTTCTGCGGCTGGAGTTTTGTCGTTAGAGTTCTAAATCTCACTCCAGCCACGACTCTAAATACCGGCGTTAGAAAGATCCCATTGAAAAGATAGGATACGCAATTGACGTAAGGGGATCTGCGGTATGGAAAAGTCGCGGCTGGAAAGTGAGCGTTAGACCCTTTAATGACTGACTCCAAATACCAGAGGGCGTTAAAAACCAGCGTTAGGAGCCTCTAACGCTGGTTTTCACGGCTACCGCCCAACTCTAAATCTAGGCCTCAGTTTATTAAAATATATAAAATATGATAAAACCATCCAATACACCAAAATACATATGTATAATCAGAGTCCTTTTTAGGAACATTTAATACCAACTGGGTGCGGTTCACCCTAAATGCGGATGGATGCGGATATAGGGCAGCGTTTACACTGTTCTCGATCACCGCTCCCAAAACCCGCAGGGTCTACACTCCTCCTCTGATAAGGTTGGGTATATGCAGGTGTGTTCCTGGAGGGAGGTATAGTCTGACGTAGGTATCACCATTAACAAACGGCTTTTTCAAGGAAGATAGTGCGCAGATTAAACCAGACGAGTTTTAAACCTGTGAGACCACAGGAACAGATTGAGAGCAGTGTAAACGCTGCACTGTATCCGCATTCATCCACATTTAGGGTGAACCCCTTGCAGTCGGTATTAACTGTTCCTAAAAAGGACTCTGATTATGCATATGTATTTTGGTGTATTGGATGGTTTTATCATGTTTTACATATTTTAATAAATTGAATTTCTTAAAGCCCTTGGGAGACTGTTTGCCTGCCAATATAAAAGCAGGTGTGCACACTGCGCAGTGAATGTGCTTATTATAGCTCCATCTCATGTGAGTAAGATAACGTCGAAAACACTCTCTATACCATTTGGTACATCAGTGTTACAATATATATATATATATATATATATATATATATATATATATATATATATATATATACAGTATGTATATATTTTTTCACTTTGAGGATATTCTCAAGACCACTGGAATTGATTACATCACATATTGGACATATCCTTTTATATTTGAATATTTTTTAGATCTTTGGATCATTTATTGACAACCTGTTTAGATTTGTTGTTTTGTTTTACCCACTATCACATTTATTGTCACATTTTTTGTTTTTTGTGATTGGTTTACACTTTTATATATACCTTGGTCTGTGGATGTGTCAGGGCAGTTTATGGGTGTTCCATGGATGGGGCTAAGGGAAATTCTGTAAAGAGGAACATATGGCAGCCTGAGAGGGACAGAGTTAAGAATCTGGAACTATCCCTCTCAAA
Source organism: Bombina bombina (assembly GCF_027579735.1). NCBI lineage: Eukaryota > Metazoa > Chordata > Amphibia > Anura > Bombinatoridae > Bombina > Bombina bombina. Next base: position 751,221,463 of record NC_069504.1, read on the forward strand.
CAGGGACAGTTGGAAATCCTGCAACTGACAGGAAAGAGGCAGGGACCTTTAAGTCTCTAGCTGAAATAGCTGAGGCCCCTCCCATGCAGAGTAAAGTGAGCAGCTCATTGGCCCACCCTTCCTCTGCACCTAGCTAAAGAAAAAATAGTAACTGCTGTTTTATGCTATCATATTTATTATACAATAGAAACAAAAACATTGTGCTTCCTGCTGGGAAATGTAGACACTAGCTTTTTATGTTTACTCTATTTTGCTACTATCTATTTTGGCTTTTTAAAAAAAAAATCCCCACACATTCCTAGTTAATTGACCTTCTATATTAACTTCCCTTGATGAAACAATGAACACTTTATACAATGTGTGGGGAAAAAAAAGTTTAACTTTTATATTATCTCTAAACTTTCAGGATGCAAGTTGGTTTTGTGTCATTGGGAAAACGCTTGTCCAAGCGAATAATTTGTTGGAAAACAAGTCCAGCTGCTGACAAGACACAGGAGACACACATTAACAAAATCAAGGGTCAGGGTTACAGTGACCAAATACAGGAAGTATCTGCTTCTCAATAGCTAAATTATTTCAGGATGGAAGTATCACAAAGACTATAGATAATGAATAGACTTAATGTATAAATAAAAAACATCTTTGAAACATGGCAAAATGGTTACATAATTCCTCCACAAGTCACCTGCTATGGCCTTTGCATTTTGGGACAAAATCATAAGCTAAAATGCAACATATATTTGGATTCAGACAGAGCAGGCAATTTTAAGTAACCTTCTAATTTACTCCTATTATAAATTTTTCTTTGATCTCTTTTCATTTTTGGTTCAGCACCTGGGTAGAGCTTGCTGATTGGTGATACATCTAGACACCAATCAGAAAGCGCTAGCCAGTTGCTGAACCCCAAATGTGCCGACTCCTATGCTTACATTCCTGCTTTTTAAAATAAAGATACCAAGAGAATAAGGAAAAAATTATAATAGTAGTAAATTAGAAAGTTGCTTAAAATCGCATGCTCTATTTGAATCATGAAAGTTTAATTTTGACTTGACTATTCCTTTACACTATTGGAATGTATCTTATGGGCATTACTTATACAAACACACATGTGCACACACATACACAGCATGAATACACACATATAAACACATAGGGGACAATTTATTATAGTGCGAGCGGACATGATCCGCTGTAGTGGATCATGTCTGCCGCACATCGATAAATGCCGACAGCATACGCTGTCGGCATTTATCATTTCACAAGCATTTCACTAGAAATGCTTGTGCAATGCTGCCCCCTGCAAATTCGCGGTTAATAGGCTGCTAGCAGGGGGTGTCAATCAACCCGATCGTATGCAATTGGGCAGATTGCTGTCCGCCACCTCAGAGGTAGCGGACGAGTTAAGGAGCAACGGTCTTAAGACTGCTGCTTCGTAACTCCTGTTTCCGGCGAGCCTGAAGGCTCGCGCAGGAACAGCTGCATACAGCTCCATACGGAGCTTGATGAATTGACCCCATACACACAACATGTCCAACACAAAGTCTGTGGCAATCCCTCTTAAAGAACCCACTACTAATAGTTAAACTATGTTTCAAAAAGTAATATAATCATCAGGGTACTTATAATAACAAAACACCTATAGTCCACAAAATCTTTGTGTACCATCATAATAGTTTGGGGCAGGGTCATTTCTTAAATTCAGACATAGGTGTGCTTGGAAGAGTGCAGACTATTATACAGCTGCAACTGAGCCATAAGAAAGTCACCCAAAGGGTAGAACAGGGTTTACACAGCAGTAATATTATATACACAAATGTGCCACTGCATGTACAAGACAGGAGACCAAGCTGCCTGGTCAATCAAGAAAACAAAGTATAGCACACATAGGGAATCATAAAGATAAAGATTAGAAGGGCGCCTCATGATTTAATAATGTAAAAAAAAACACAGAAAAAAACACCCACCAGGATAGGAATAAAGTCACAAACGGAGAACACACTGTCATTGTGTTAGCAGTGTGTGCTGGGTTCTCACAATCCCCCATCAATACCAAATCTACAGCAAGCTGGTCCACTGTGATTCTCAGGTGGGCTTTCAGAAGAATGGAAAACTTATGCAGACAGGTAGTACATAAGTGATATAAAACACAGTTTAAGAAAGAGATATAAAGATATAGAAATACAACAACAAATTTAGAGCTCCACTGCGAAGCACAGATGGGTCAGCTTGCCATGGATTTTGTTTACCTGGGGGACTGTAGGGGCCAGCACATCTTAATAACACAATGATGGTGCACTCAATATGTAAGTTTATTCCTATCCTGGTGATGTTTGTGTGTAACATTATTACAACATGGGGCACCATTCTGTTTTATATGTTTGCAGTAACTGGATTGTGATGCACCTGACCATCTGAATAAGGAGCAGCCCTGGTGAGTCCTTAGAACCTTGCCTATTAGACAGTTTTTTGTTATTATATACACATTTTTATTTTATATTAAATATGTATATTTAGAGAGTGGTAGCTCCCTCTATGTTATCTTTTTATATAGGAAATGAAGCTGCACTTAAAGCACTGACTGCCTGTAGCTCATTTTTATCATGCCCCACAGGCAACAGCAGCATTCAACAGTGCAATGGACAAGCATAACCAAACAGGCCCCCTAGTGATGCAGACCTGGTTACACCTGTGGCCCCTGAGACCCTGATATTTATGCCCAAGCCAGCTTCACAGATGCAGTGTGCAGAAATTAGAAATCAGTAAGGCAGGCTAAGGTTAGGTAGCTGAGTGGGACATTTGGGGTATAGATGTAACTATTTCTTCAGTTTTATGTTTTTAGTGTTCACTTTACTTAGTCCCATGAGTGAGTGTCAGTTCTACATAACATAGTAACATAGTACCATAGTAGATGAGGTTGAAAGAAGAAGTCCATCAATTTCAACATATATTGATCCTAACTGATCTGTAAAAAAACCTCCAATTGAACTTAACTTAATTCCATTAAAAAGGTGACCCATTTAACACAAGAAATCATATCCCTGAATTCTGTTTCTAGCCAGAAATGTATCTGACATTTTTATGTATCTAAGGTATTAGCATTTACTACCTCCTTAGGTAATGAGTTCCAATGAGTTCTGTTTGTTATGGTTAAAGGGATATGAAACTCAAAAATGTTATTTTGTGATTAAAGTGAAAGTCAACCCTAGCGTTTGTGAAATACTAGGATTGACTATTGAAACAAAAAAGGGGACTTTCATTCATAAAGTATAACATACTGATTCATGCAGAAAGCTCCTTTATTTGTTTCAAGCGATTACGGCTCTGAGCTGCTAAAGCAGCCCACGGCAGATCGCTGATTTGCTAAGAGGTGACGTTTCCACCTCTTATTAAATAGCGTGCGTGAAATCTGGCTCCCAAGGGCACCAAGCCTGATTTACGGCACGGCTATTGGCTAAGAGGTAAATTGTCACGTCTTAGCAAAACAGTGATCTGCTGTGGGCTTCCTTAGCAGCTCAGAGCAGCGATCGCTTGAAACAAATAAAGGATCTTTCTGCATGAAGTATGTTATACTTCATGAATGAAAGTCACCTTTATTTGTTTCAATAGTCAATCCTAGTGTTTCACAAACACTAGGATTGACTTTCACTTTAAGGCCCTGATGACTGAAACATCGATTTGGTGATATATTCAAAAGGGGTCCGTCATGGTATCGAGATTGCTGGTGAAATATTCACCAACTGCTGACATCAGTGTTTGAAGGCAGTCTCTACTATACATCTCAGTGGGTGGCCATGCTTTTCCTATACCGGCGATATATTCAAAGCAGCATTGCCACCTAAATTTAAGATGTAATGTAAATGATCCCTTTACACACTACTGTGTGGCAATACAATTTACATGTGTCAACAGAAACTCAACCCCTTTTGTTACAATACAATAGTGGAATTATGACATCAATACAACCCCCCCCCCCCCCAAAGGAGATTACAGATACGTAAGCTTCTTCTAGCCTGCTCTCCTTCCTGCTTGTCTCTCCCATGCCACAGCCACTGCCCTGCCCCCCGCCTCCCAGCCCTCCCACCTCCCAGCAACTATTTAATGGAGGTTGCTGCTGCCTTACTCTGAGACTGCAGCTTCTTCTAGCCTGCTCTCCTTCCTGTTTGTCTCTCCCATGCCACAGCCACTGCCCTGCCCCCGCCTACCAGAACAGCACAGGTAACTCCCTTTGTTAACTTTCTTTCTACAGCAACTGCCCTGCCCCCCGCCTCCCAGCCCTCCCACTTCCCAGCACCTATTTAATGGAGGTTGCTGCGCCAAAGGCAAGTCCGTCAGCGCCCGTCCGCACCTGGACCGCATCCAACGCCACTAACCCTAGCTCCTACAACCACCGCCACTACTATGCCAGCACCCTCCTCCATCTCAACACCGGTAGATCATCTGCCTGCCACCACGCATCCCCGACAAACACCATAGGACCCTTCACCTGCCGCAACTGCGCCTTCTCCTCCCTCCGAACCACTAACCTGCCAGCCACCTCACGCGCCTTCTCCTCCCTCCGAACCACTAACCTGCCAGTCACCTCGCAAAAACAACCGCAACTACCTCAATTGAATCCTCCTCAACACCCGCTCCGTCCGCAAGCATGCCGTTGAAATCTGGAACCTGGTCAACTCCACCTCCCTAGATGTTGCCTTCCTCACTGAAACCTGGCTGAACCCCACATCAATGCCTGACATCACCATCGCCATCCCTGACGGATACAAGATCTCCCACAAGGACCGCAGCAACCGACCGGGAGGAGGCATCGCCATCATCTACAAACACTCCCTCCACGTCACAACCAGCTCCGACTACCACTCACCAGGCTTGGAACACCTACACTTCAAGATCCAGGTCAGTCCCAACACCACCCTCTTTGGCACCCTCATCTACAGACCTCCCGGACCTTGTCCTGCCTTCTGTGACTCCATCACCGACCTCATTGCACCCCATGCCCTGCCCTCAACAGACTACATCCTCCTCAGTGACCTCAACTTCCACCTAGACAACCCCAATGACCACAACACTGCCAACCTTTTAGAAAACCTTGGAACCATCGGACTAAAGCAACTCGTCAACTCCCCAAACCACTTAGCCGGACACACACTCGACCCTATCTTCTCTGCAGGCAACCACATCTCAGTCAACCACATCACCGAACTCCATTGGACCGACCACCATTGCATACACTTTTCCTTCAACAAACCCACCACACACCTCCGGCAGCACCACCCACCCCGCAGAAACTGAAACAACATCACCGAAGACCAACTGCACTCCACCCTGGACAAGTGCCCCCCAGCTACCTCCACAGATGCCAACTCCTCCGCCTGCAAACCTCCACCACTGGCTCACAGACTGCGCCAACACCCTTGCCCCTCTCAAGAAACCATCCAACCGCCAACCCACCAACAAGGCTAGTTGGTTCACCCCTGCCCTCCAGGACTCCAAACGCCACTGCAGGCGATTGGAAAGGACCTGGAGATCCAGCAAGACCCCCTCAAATAAAACAGCCTACAAAAAAGCCATCACTACCCACCACCACCTCATCAAAACCACCAAGAAGACAGCCATCCAAGATAGAATCAATGCCAACGTCCACAACAGCAAGGAGTTATTCACAGTCATCAAGGAATTCTCCAATCCCAACAGTGACATCAACGACATCCCGTCCTCCCAGGACCTCTGCGATAACCTCGCAATGTACTTCCACTGCAAGATCACTGACATCTATGACAGCTTCACGTCCCAGAACTCACCCACCACCGCCTACCCACCAACTCCCACCGATACCTCACCCAAATACACCACCACCTACCGCCCACGGACCATCTGGAGCCCCCTCACCACAGAGGACACCATCAGAATCATGAGATCGATCCACTCCGGAGCACCCTCGGACCCATGCCCGCATCACATTTTCAACAAAGTGGGTGACACAATCGCCCCCGAGCTCTGCAGCACCATCAACTGCTTCATCGAAACTGGCACCTTCCTGGATGATTGGAAGCACGCAGAATTAAAGCCCCTACTGAAAAAACCCACGGCTGACCCCAATGATCCGAAGAACTACCGCCCAATCTCTTTGCTCCCGTTTGAGGCATTGAGAAGTCCATCAACGCACAACTCGTTGACTACATCAAAGCCAACCACACCCTGGACCCCTCCCAATCCGGTTTCAGGAGCAACCACAGCACCGAGACTGCCCTCCTCGCTGCCACAGATGACATCCTTGCCCTACTCGACCGAGGAGAGAACGCCACCCTCATTCTCCTAGACCTCTCAGCAGCATTCGACACTGTTTCCCACCTCACCCTCCGCAACCGACTACACAATGCCGGCATACGCGACAAAGCCCTGGAATGGATCACCTCCTTCCTCACCGTCAGAACCCAGAAAGTTAGACTCCCACCCTTCACCTCCAAGCCCACAGAAATCAGCTGCGGTGTACCCCAAGGCTCTTCGCTGAGCCCCACCCTATTCAACATCTATATGGTCCCTCTCGCTGCCATCACCCGAAGACACAACCTCAACATCGTCTCCTATGCCGACGACACCCAGCTAATCATCTCACTCACCAGTGACCCCACCACCACCAAGAGAAACATCCACGAAGGGCTGACAGCAGTCGCCACCTGGATGAGCTACAACACCTAAAGCTGAACACAGACAAGACCGAAGTCCTCCTCCTCGGTCCCACCACATCTGCTTGGAATAACTCCTCGTGGCCCACAGCCCTCGGACACCCTCCAACCCCCACCGACCATGCACAAAATCTAGGCATCATCCTGGACTCATCGCTCTTCATGGACCGGCAAATCAACGCCGTCTCTTCTGCATGCTTCCACACTCTTCACCTGCTGCGAAAGATCTTCAAATGGATCCCAACCGAGACCAGGAAGACTGTCACTCATGACCTCGTCAGCAGCCGACTGGACTATGGTAACGCACTATACGCCGGCACCACCATCAAGCTCCAAAAGAGACTACAGCGCATCCAGAACACCTCGGCCAGACTAATCTTTGACATCCCTCGTCAATGCCACATCACCAAACACCTGCGGGACCTGCAATGGCTCCCCATCAACAAAAGAATAACCTTCAAGCTTCTCACCCACGCATTCAAGGCCCTCCACAACATCGGTCTCGAATACTTGAACCACCGCGTTACCTTCTACACCCCTGCCAGACAACTTCGATCGGCCGACCAAGCCCTTGCAGTCATCCCCCGCCTCAAGAAATCCACAGCGGGAGGCAGATCCTTCTCTCACCTGGCAGCCAAGACTTGGAACACCCTCCAGCTGCACCTCAGACAAGCTACCGCCCTAACTAAGTTCAGAAAGGACCTCAAGACCTGGCTCTTCGACTGAACTGCAACCCTCAGCGCCTTGAGACCCTTACGGGTGAATAGCCGCACTTTACAAGAAATAGATAGATAGATAGATAGATAGATACGTGAAGATATGGCATTTGCTGAAGTTGCAATCCCTATTATTTACTATGGGAGACACATCGCCACTAGTCGGAAAAGATAGGTTCAGCCCACTTTTTTGGAATATATCGCTAGATGGACTGCAAGACTAGCAAGGCCAAAAAGGCTATTTCTCATGAGTCTGATGATGTTTTGAATATCGGAGCCTCAGAAGGAGCATACAATTTTGAAACGTTTCCAGTTTACTTTACTTTACTGTTTATCAAATTTGCTTCTTTCCAATGGTATTCTTTGTTAAAGAGATACCTAGTTAGGTGTCTGGAGCACTACATGGCAGGAAATAGTGCTGCCATCTAGTGTTCATTCAAATGGATAACATTCTTGCAAAACGTCTGCCATATAGTTATATAGATATGAGTTTTTTTCAACTAAAGGTAGCAAGAGAACTAGTAGCAAGAGAACTAGGAAAATGTGATAATAGAAGTAAATTAGAAAGTTATTTAAAATTACATACTCTGGGCGAGATTACATATATACGGTACAGGCTTCAGCGTAACTGCTGAAACCCGTGTTGCCTGTAATTTCCCCTCGCACATCGCAGAACCACATAAACCCCGCCGGCAGTTCATAAACTGCCCTAAGTCGGATAAACTAGTGATGTCCAGAAATGAGCGTGTATACAAATTTCTGGAATCGCCAGTGACTTACAGCACGTTAGAAACTGCCGGCGCCTAAGAAATAAAAAAAAAAATGTTAAATCTCCCGTAAAAGTCTAACCCGCCTCCTAAAAATAAACCTGACACGTAAAAACCCCTATATCCACAATCCTCCCACATTGCAACTAATAATAAAAGTATTAACCCCTAAACTGACAACCCCCCCACAACGCAATATGCCTAATTAAACTATTAATCCCTAATCCGCCATTCACCCACATCGTGATCTCCCTAATATATCTATTAACCCCTAACCCGCCATTCACCCACATCGCAATTAACCTAATTAAACTATTAACCCCTAATCCGCCATTAACCCACATCGTAATTAACCTAATTAATCTACTAACCCATTAACCGCCAAACTCCCACAATGCAATTAACCTATTTAAATTACTAAGCCCCCTAACCTAACATCCCCTAAATTAACCCCAATTAACTAAATTAAAAAAATACTAAATTACAATTAAAATAAAAAAAACTACTTTAAAAATGCCTAAAGGGGACTTTGTATGGGCATTCAGCTCTTTTATTGCCATTAAAAGGGCATTCAGCTCTTTTTGGGTGGCCAAAATCCCTAATCTAAAAAAAATTAAAAAAATCCTTTCTCCAAGCCCCAAATAGGTACTCACCATTCCTGAAGTCCGGCCGAGAAGGTCCTTTTCCAGGGGGCGGGGAAGTCTTCTTGGAACCGACAACATCTTCCATCTTCATCCAGGACCAAGCTGGTGTCAGAGTGTTTTTGTGTGTGTGTGTGTCAGAGTGTTTTGTGTGTGTGTGTGTGTGTGTCTGAGTGCTTTTGTGTGTGTGCCTGAGTGTATTTGTGTGTGTGCCTGAGTGCTTTTGTATGTGTGTGTGTCAGAGTGTTTGTGTGTGTGTGTGTGTGTGTCAGAGTGTTCTCGTGTGTGTGTGTGTGTGTCTGAGTGTTTTTGTGTGTGTCTGAGTGTTTTGTGTGTGTCTGAGTGTGTTTCTGAGTGTTTGTGTGTGCATCTGAGTGTGTTTTTAAGTGTGTCTGAGTGTGTCTGAGTGTTTGTATGTGTGTGTGCCTGTGTTTTTGTGTTTGTGTGTGTCTGCTTTCTGGGGGGATCGGGGGTGATACCATAAGTTACCGCACCAGGTGACACCAACCCTAGTGACGCCACTGAAGTGATTAACCCCAATCCACCACTCCCCGACATTGCCGACACTAAATAACTCTATTAACCCCTAAACCACCGGCCCCCCACATTGCAAAACAATAAATTAAACTATTAACCCCTAAACCTAACACCCCCCTTAACTTTAAATTAAAAGTTACAATATAACTATCTTTAAATAAATAAAAACTTACCTGTGAAATAAAAAAACTAACATTAAACGATAAATTAACCTAATATAACTATTCTAATAAAATAAAAAAACTACAAATTAAAAAATCTAAATTTCTAATTTAAAAAACCCCCTAATACTACGAAAACATTTAAAAAATCTAAGATTACAAAAAATAATAAACACTAAATTACAAAAAAAAAACTAAGATTACAAAAATAATAAACGGAATTATCAAAAATAGAAACAATTGCACCTAATCTAATAGCCCTATAAAAATAAAAAAGTCCCCCCAAAATAAAAACACCCCCTATCCTATAATAAACTACCTATAGCCCTTAAAAGGGCCTTTTGTAGGGCATTGCCCTAAGTTAAACAGCTCTTTTACCTAGAAAAAAAAATACAAAGTCCCCCCAATAGTAAAACCTACCACCCAACCTAACCCCCGAAATAAAAAACTAAGTCTAAAAAAATCCTAAGCTACCCATTGCCCCTAAAGGGGCATTTGTATGGACATTGCCCTTAAAAGGGCATTCAGTTCTTTTACACTGCCCAAAAAACCCTAATCTAAAAAAAACACCCCAAAAAAAACCCAACAAAAAACTAACACTAACCCCATAAAATTTACTCACGGTTCCTGAAGTCCGGTCATCCATCTTCATCCAGGCGACGAGAAGTCTTCATCCAGGCGGCGATACCTTTATCCATCTCAGGGACGTCTTATATCTTCATCCCGGTGGCGCGGAGCAGAGCTATCCTGGATGACATCCTGCGCAGAGCGTCCTCTTCATACGATCACCGCCGTACACTGAAGTTGAATGCAAGGTACCCGTTTAAAAATGGCATACCTTGCATTCCTATTGGCTGATTTGATTCTTCAAATATGTCAGTCAATAGGATGAAAGCTACTGAAATTAACACAATTGACTAATCAGCTGCATTATTGCATATAATTCTTACATATGTCACCCCTTTAAAGTGCTGTGGGACATATATATTAGGGGTGTGCATCTTCACTGGTCTCACGATTCGATTAAGATTATCCTGTCAACGATTCGATTCCACGATGCATCACTATTACTGCCCATGATTTCCATCAACAAATTCAAGTAGTCAGAAGAACTCCCTTCTTTATTTTATCTGCTCAAAGCCTGAACACAGCAGACAACAGTATTTATTTAGAACAGTAAATACTAAATGGCATCAAACTATTAAAGGGACATTATACACTAGATTTTTCTTTACATACATGTTTTGTAGCTAATCCATTTATATAGCCCATCTGGTAGTGTTTTTATAAAAATAAACAGTTTTGATTCTTTTTTTTAAGAACATTTTACTGATTTTCAGACTCCTAGATAATGCATTTTCCAGAGGTTTTGGGTACTCTTAATTTGTAATGCCTATATATAATATATATCCTACACCACATGCACTATGTTACTCCAAAGCTTTTACTGCATACCAAGCCCACACTGTGTGAATCACATACATATCCATATGCAATTTAACAGTTGTGTTTCCCCATGTATAACACATAACTCTCATCTGTCTCTAAAAATAATAGTATTTTGTAAAAATTATAATCTAAATGGATACATGGGGAAACACAACCGTTAAATTACATATGGTGTAGCCTATGAATGTATCCAACTTCTGTTATTCACACAGTGTGGGCTATGACGTAGTCAAACTTCTCTAAAGTCTCTGAGGTGAACGAGAGAGTAGGGTTATAGAACACAGATCCCATGATGCACAGCAATTGAAGGTTCATCACGGGGCCTGTGTTCTATAACCCTACTCTCTCATTCACCTCAGAGACTTACACTTTCTGCACCAGTTCCTCCATCATCACCGCCGGTGTTCTAAAGTAACATGTATACCATAGGAATGTGTATACTATGTCACTTCCGGTGACGTGTAATCAGCTGTTGGAGGGGTGTGGCGCTCAATGCGCATGCGCAAGAGGCCCAACTTCCTCCAAACAGCTGTTTAACGAGATTTATTTGATAACAACGGGTTGCAAGATTATATGGACCGTAATCTGCAATGCGCATGTGCAAACAATGACGCGCATGCGCACACGGCCCTACTCCTCAGTGATCCATTGTGTGCCGCTATCTTGCCGAAAAAGGTGTCAGTTGACACCAAAACATTTTGAAACTTATGGTTTGAATTTTGTAATAAAGGCTATATATTTCTATGAAGTCCGATGACTGCTCCAATATTTTATTCCGGTGGGGTGGGGTAGGGAAGGTGAGGGGGTGTGGTGTGGGTATCATGACAGTAGCAATATGCTGTCACATTTGTCACTGTCATGAATATAGTTTTTAGCTCAACCAAATACACTCTGTCTTACGAGTAGTCTGATCTTAGTTTAATGAATGTCAGATAAGACTGAAAAGCAACGTTTTGCAGTCTACCAACGAGTTAAAAGTATACAAGTCACCGATTTCTATGTCATTCCATTTTGCATCTTAGACTTCGTCTTACTGTGAGCGTACTCATTCTTTATAGTATACATCCTATGGATCACCCTCTATATTGAATAAAGCGACAGCAGTGCGTGCGTGCGCAGTGAAGGCTATTAGCCTCTATAAATTATGATTATGGGCCATTTATTTCCTCGACCCGTTGCTTAGTTTACATCAGCTGTTTGGAGGAGGTTGGGCATCTTGCGCATGCGCATTGAGCGCCACGCCCTCCAGCAGCTGAGTCACGTGACCTAAAGTGACGTGGTATACACATTCCTATGCGGTATACCATTTTCTTTAGAACACCGGCACTTGCTGTTGCTGAACAGCAGGATCACAGCACTGACACCAGCAGAACCATCCGTGGCAAACGCCGTAACTGACCACCAATACCTAAAGGAAGCGTGGTCAATGACAGCTCCAGACACAATCTAACCTGCTATACCTATCCCAGCCAATATCAGCAGCGAGAGTGTGGCAGTAAAATGAGCGCGGGTCACATGTCGTTGCGTGATGAACTCACTCCAGAATCGATTCTTAACTTCAGTGCATCGATGCAGAATTGTTTAAGTCTGCATCGCAATGCATCGGGCGATCATTTTCAACACCCCTAATATATATTAATGAGAAGAGGGAAAGAGAAGTGTTCTTAACACAAAAGATAGCTCAAGAAGATTTAAGGACTAGACATTTCTTCTATAGACATGGGGGTAAAGATGGGAAATACCTAGCCAACTTGACTAAGTTAAGGAGGAAAAAACATATTATAGAAACCCTCAATACCTCAGATGGAAAAGGTTGTAAATAAACATATATTGCAATATTTCCAAGTACATGAAAGGTACTGAAGATATGCAAGTTAAAAGTAATTTCTGGGAGAAAATACATATTCAGAAATTAGCTAGATCTGAATTAGATGAATTAAATGTGCCCATCTCACAGAAAGAAATCATCCAGGCTATTAAGAAAGCCTCATTGAACAAAGCCGCTGGGCCGGATCAGGTACCTGTTGAATTATATAAAATATTAATAGAAGAGATTGCCTACAGCAGATAATGTCCACCGGCATATTCATAAATCAGCCACTTGGTTTTAAAATAAAAGCAATTTGTATTAGAATAATCTATACCTGCACACCCTTATCAACTAGGATTTCCTTTGTTTGCCCTGATTGGCATTCTTAACTGTTTGTTGTCGTCTTTCTGTTTCATTTGGATGCATTATTTAGGTGATTTTAATTGTTCCTTATCAGGTTATTCCCTTATCGGTTGTTATTTTTGTGCAGACTTTTTTATTTTTGGTCTTTTAACTATATGCCCATATCCAGCTTAGAGGGTGTCTTTTTCTAGAAGACATTAAAGTGATGGTAAATTGAACAAAGCCTGCCTATCAGCAATCGATGCAACTATATAAATAACGATCACCTAGATTACGAGTTTTGCGTTACGGCTTTTAACGCTGAAAAAATGGCAATTTCAGAGTAAAAGCAGTAACACAGCTATTGCGAGTCGTATCGGTATAGCTATACCGCAAGCATTTTAGCCTGTAATGCAACGTCCATTACGCGCTAAAAAAAATGAAATTTTTGCGTGGGATTTTCATAGCGCCGGTATTACAGGTTGTGCGTTCAGGCTAAAATGCTTGTGTTACAGCCTATACCGACACGATCCATACCGCGATCTGAGACCAGTAGTTATGAGTTTTGCGCCACAAAAATGTTTCACATAACTCATAACTAAACTGTTACAAAGTACACTAACACCCATAAACTATCTATTAACCCCTAAACCGCCACTCTCCTGCATTGCAAATACTATATAAAACTTATTAACCCCTAATCTGCCGCCAACCCACATCGCGACTATTAAATACATTTAATAACCCCTATTCCACCGCTCCCTGACATCGCCAACACTATAATAAAGTTATTAACCCCTAAACCTCCCACATCTCCACAACTAAATAAACCTATTAACCCCTAAACCTCCGGCCTCCCACATCTCCGCCACTAAATAAACAAATAAACAAATGGAATATAGCTGCAATACAATACCAAGGGCCCCTGGCCAGGACCTAATCAATTACGGAAAGAACAAGTTCAAGGTTGCAACATAAAGGGGTATATAAGTGTGGCATTTTCCAGTGTAAAGCCTGCGAGAAATTGGATCGAAGAGAAGGATTCAGAAGTCGTGTCACAGGGGAGTCCTTTAGGCATCAACTTTGCACTAATTGTAGGGCCACTTACTCTATTTATAAGTTATTTTGCATGGAGTGTGAGGTTCAATATGTGGGCCTTACTACAAGGGAGGTGAGACATAGAATCAGAGAATATCTGTCAAATATAAAATTGGGCAAACTAACTACACCTTTAGTTTTGCATTTAAAAAAAAACACAGCAAAAAACGCAGTTCCCTAAGATGGACCATTATTTAGACCGTTGCACCTCATAACAGAGGTGGTGATAGAGAGTCAGTTTTGGGAAAGAGGGAGGTGTTCTGGATACACAGACTGAGGAACAGGGTGCCTTATGCTTGAACTCGGAGTATGATGTAATCAACTTTTGGCAATAACCATTGGGGTCTCAGTTCTGTCTATCCAGGACACCAAAAACACTGAAATACAAAAATACATATGTATACATCTATATTCAGAGTTATACTTATCTATTGATCTGTCTATAAGATTTGGAACCAATCCTTTGAGATCTGATGTATTTATGTATAGGTGACATATTGAACACGGATAGGGAACTGAGGATATTTAGCTGTTCCTCAGGTGCTATATACTTATGCAAATATAAAGTGTGCATAAACTGGTATATGATTTTTTCACTAGCAATGTTGACAATGTAATGGTTGTTGGATGAATTCATAATGTTTTGAATTATTAAAACATTTAAGGTATTCTAAACTTCAAATCTAAAATATTTAATGTTAGACATATATCCCATTTGGGATTTGCCTTTTCAATAGAAAGTTCTTTAATAGCATAAATAGCGCTAATATAACCTATATAATCCCTGTTTGGAATTTCCATTTGTGTACGTTTATTTATAGCTGTATATTCTGCATGAATTATTGAAGTAATCATAAGAGAATCTGAATGTGTCAGGAATTATATATGACTATATATATATATATATATATATATATATATATATATATATATATACCTGTATTTTGAGAAATACTATGTCAGGGCACATTACTACTGATTCTCTTTAAATCATGTATAAAATGAAGTTCACAAAAGTTTCTCTCATTTACTGTAGAATTTATGATGTGATGATGTTGCTCTTTTGCAATTTGTCAGGACGAGGAAGAATAGGGTTAAATCCCATTATCAGAATAAACCTTTTAAAATATAAGGGGCCGAAATAGGCATTTTGACCACACTACGACTACAGCAAATAATGCGAAACACGTCAGTGGGTCATTGGGATTATTCTCCATTTTTCCCACCTTTGCTGCTATGTATCCATACAAGATATATATCGTTTTTATCAGTGTGTCTTAAATTAAAGTTACATTTTACATTGATATTGGAGGTGCTCCTTTTTCTTCGTGCACTCAGGACCTAATCAAGTCACAAAACGCCTGGCACACATTTCGCTTCCTACTTTATCAAAGGAGAGGAAGCAAAATGTGCGTCAGGTGTTTTGAGACAAAATTATTTCCTGACCAGGGGCCCTTGGTATTGTATTGCAGCTATATTTGATTTGTTCTATATGTTCTACCCTATACTAGATGTTTTTGTTGTACCAGATTAGGACAGGAATACCCAGTGGTTTAAAAATTGTGTAGGAGCAACACGTAAGACTAGCAGTCCGTCAATCCCTTTTTTTTGTGGTTCTCCTTAGGGAGATATTATAGTCACTGGTAGACTATTCATTAGGGCTTTTTTTGTTTCATGTTGCACTATATAATGGGGGTAATTAACTCCTTTGAACCTGTCTGGTATTAGGCCTTCCATTTGATTGCATAGGTGTTTTCTGCGTGAATTGATACAATACTGTGATTTGGAACTTGTATGTCCCTGTATGTTATTTTTTTCTTTTTTTAAAGTGTTTTTAATGGGGTTTTATAATTCTCTTTTTTATTTTTTTTATATAAATAAATGTTAAGTTTTATTATTTTTCTTTTCTTCCCTCATATTGTTGTGAGGATTGAGAACCCCTCCTTTTCATTGTGTGTCCTCTCTTTTGGACCCATCTAATTCTTTGTTCCTCCAGAGTGCTTTAGGGATGCTACTTTCTCTTTCAACGTTGTATTTCGTTATCTAGAATAAAGCCTGTAATCTAACCTTTCTCTTTTCCTTGGAATCTTAATTTGGTTCTGAAAGTTTTGCACTTTCCCGCTTTTGTACTATTAGGTAGCTATAAAGTTTATTTTCTGGTAAGCTTTATTTCTTTTGGCTATTTCATCTGCTAGCAGAATGTCTGAGTTGTCTGCACTTTCATCTGATCCTCCTTATCTGTTTTTTCATAAGGATAAAGCTGTTTTCAGAACTTCTTTTGATTTTCTGCTTATAGTTGTTTTTGTCTGACTATATCAGTAGGGAACTTGTAGTTCTTTCCCTTTGTGTTGATCCTGAGGGGTAGATTTATCAAGCAGCGGATGCTGCAATCTACCCCTGTAGTTCCCCTGAAACATAGCATTCTTAAGACCGCCGCTCCTTAACTCATCCGCCACCTCTGAGGTGGCGGACTGCAATCATCCAATCGGCCATGAATGTGCAGGGGGCAGTATTGCACAAGCATTTCACAAGAAATGATTGTGCAATGATAAATGCCGACAGCGTATGCTGTTGGCATTTATTGAAGTCGGGCGGACATGATCCATTACAGTGGATCATGTCCAACCAACATTTGTTAAATCGGCCCCTAAGAATTCTTCTGAAAGACTTCTTTGTAACTTCGATGTTGTCTGGGCTCAGAAATATTATCTTGAGTTTTCCATAGATTTTGGAAAACTCCTGATTTTCTTATTCATTTTTCAGGTAAGCACAAGGGGCAGAAGGCATTTTCTGTTGCTCTGGCTTCTTGGATTAAGCAATTAATTTATAAGGCTTATGTAGAAGCGTGTCGAACCTCCCCTAAGTGTATCTCAGCTTATTCTTCTCGTTCTGTAGCCACTTCCTGGGCATTCAAGAATGAAACTTCTGTGGAACATCCTTGCATACTTTTACAAAATTTTACCATTTTAATATTTTTGCTCCATCTTAAGCTGCTTTTGGCAGGATAATGTTTCAGGCAGGTGTTCTGTCTGGGACTGAGCTTTTTGTTTTTAAACTGCATTTAAAAGATGATATAATAATGATTTTTCTGTTTTTCTTTTTTTATTCATTACTCGTGGGCTCTGCCACAGCTAGGGTATTAGTTCCCAGCATTGACGTACGGTGAGGTCAAAGACTGGTGAGGCAATGACTATGATACTCCAGAGAAACACACAAATAGTGTGTGTGTATATATATCTTTCTCTCTCTTTATTTCCCTCTCTCTATATTTCTTTCACTCTCTTTCTCTTTTTTTATATTTCTCTCTTTCTTTATCTCTCTCTTTCTTTATCTCTCCCTTTCTTCATCTCTCTCTCTCTCTTTCCCTCTCCTTTTTCTCTTTCTTTATCTCTCCCTTTCTTCATCTCTCTCTCTCTCTTTCCCTCTCCTTTTTCTCTCTCTCTTTATCTTTGTCTCGCTCTCTTTTTTATCTCTGTATCTCTTTCTCTCACTCTTTCTTTCTTTCACTCTTTTTCTCTCTCTTCTTTCTCTCACTCTCTTTATCTCACTCTCTTTCTTTCTTTCTCTCACTCTCTCTTTCTCTCTCTCCTCTTTCTCTCACTCACTCTCTTCCTCTCACTCTCTTCCTCTCACTCTCTTCCTCTCACTCGCTTTCTCTCACTCTCGTTCTCTCACTCTCTTTCTCTCACTCTCTTCTTTTCACTTCTCTTTCTCTCACTCTCTTTCTCTCACTTTTTTTCTTCCTCTCACTCTCTCTTTCTCTCTCTCACTCTCTCTCGCTCACACTCACTCAATTTCTCTCTCACTCTCTCTCTCGCTCTCTCTCTCTCTCTCACACACTCTCTCTTTCTCTCACTCTCTCTTTATCTTACTCTCTCTTTTTCTCTCTCTCTCTTTCTTAATGTGCTGCTAGCTAGAGAGTAACTGGTCACACTTACTGGTAGGGTAATTATCCATCCAGCCCTGACTGAAGTCCTGCACTCTTTCCTTGACTGCTGCTCTCCCCATGCTGCATTCCTCATTACCAAGTGAGTAATCTTTTATTAAATATTTTACAGCTCATAGGTCAGCACTGCTGTTCACAGCCTGGTCCTGGAATGAGGAATGCAGCATGGGTAGAGTAGAAAAGGAAAGAGTTCAGTCCCCTCCCTCCACACCTCCGTTTGTTCAGAGAAACAGCTCTGCATCTATCACTGGCCCCAGCTCCCCCCTTTACAGCTGCTGTAGAAAACGGTAACACTAACAGACATTTTGTTTCAGTGAAGGCTGCTACTTGACTTCACTTGCTGCAGGAACTGTGGTATGCAATATCACAATCTAAAGCATTTCTATCTCAGTGCCTCTGATAACAGCTTTTCCAGCACTGCTGTAACACACTGAAAAGGGCTGTGATCAGAAGCACTGAGATAGAAATGATTTAGTGTGATATCGCATAGTTGCAGCGCAGCAGCCCCTCCCTTAATGGGCTTATACTGCAATGCAAACTTTTATTTCAACAGGTCTCAGAAATAAACGTTTGCATTGCAGTATAAGCTGTGATATTTTTTCTTATAAAAAAAGTATTGTGAAGTTATGTCAGTTTAGTTATAAAAAATGGAAAAAATTATCATTTGACAGACACCGGTCAGTAGTTACAGTTACATGATCCCATCAGTTCCATTTTGTGAGTCTACTCTTTGCTAGACTAAGTGTGAATTGTGAAGTGAACTTCAACTTACTAGTATTTCAATTCTTTCTTC
This sequence comes from Bombina bombina, assembly GCF_027579735.1. NCBI lineage: Eukaryota > Metazoa > Chordata > Amphibia > Anura > Bombinatoridae > Bombina > Bombina bombina. The sequence goes on from NC_069504.1 coordinate 751,240,406, forward strand.
TGCCTCAATGAATGCCTTCAGAATGGTCACCGTCAGCCACAAATTATTCTAGGGCAACACACGTTGGTGGGACAGAGTGGGCAGGCACTTGCAGCAGCAGCTCCTTCCTGCTTCTACTGTGTCCAACGTCACTTAACCAAGCCCGGCTGGCACGCCTCCCCAGCAGCGCTGATACTGATTGGCTGTGGATTAGAGCTCCATATAGAGGCGGTTTTGTGAAACACCTTTATTGAAGCGTAATATGGGCCTGGTCAGACACCACTGGGTGGCGCTAGAACATAGTGAGCTAAGAACACAGTATCAGTATCCATGTTGCGCAATCAAGGAGGGCAGCGGAATGGCTCACTGCCTCCTAATTGCGCAACATGGATGAAGAATTTTTGGGATGGGTTACTTATTGTTGGTTGGGATTGCATCTGGTGGCGCCGGCAGGGGGGGGTGTTGTACCTAAGGGGGGGGGGGTTAAATATATATAAATTAAAAAACACAATTTTTTATTTACCATAATTAAAATCCTTTTTTCTGATTGGACAGGGGAGGCACTGCCTCCCCTGCCTCCTATTACTGCACGTCACTGGTTCCCAGGAGTAATGGATTGTGGACTCTTATTACCTATATGAAAGAAAACGTAATTTATATCTTACCTGATAATTTTATTTTTTTCATGGTGATAAGAGTCCATGAGACCCTACCCTGATTTTTTTGTTATTATTTTTTGTTCTATTCTTGGCACATCCTTTAATAAAGGATGTGTTTAAGGAAAGTTAAAGGATTTGTGGCATTGAAGCCAAGTGCTGAATTACACACTGCATAAATATAGTGAATAGAAAAGTAATAAAATAACACTTTATTTAACATATATATACAGACGAACAATATCGAATTGGATCAATAGGAAGAAATGGGTATGTGTCAACCATTCCTATATAGTCAAATATTAGTGATCCAACAAATATATTAAAAACAATAGGCATAAAAATGGGCTATGTGACCTAATTGTAATCTCATGAGACTGTTAGAAGAAAGGGGTAAATTCTAAGAATATAGTGTACGGTATAGGGCAGTAATCATACAATGCACTCAGAACTATGCGCTCAAAGGCATCCTCCTGCCTGCGTACTGCTGGGATTGAACCCAGTCAGCTGATTTCTAGCTAGCTGCCCTATATCTTGGATTACCATACACTCATAGTTAGGATTAATTCATATATTCCATATTTCTCATTCCATGGATATAACTATGTATTCACAAGTTACCCCAACATCCACTTATTCAAACATATACACTAATGACACAGCGTGGCATCATCTCACACTGTATAACACCCATACATCCAAACACAATATATACCATAAAAATCCTCAGTGTATATTTCTTCTACTGAGGCTGCTAGGTTATATAACCTTCCTATCAGCATGCATTCGGCAAAAAACGTGTATGGATTAATAAAGGGTATAATGTCTCATATTGCCAAAGTGTATCACTGCCTGACACGTTGTAGCGATATGTATCAATAACCAAACATTGTATCCAAACTATTCAAGATAAAAGTAATGATATTGATCAATCTGCGTGAAACTCAAATCATCACAGAGTATCAATATATATATCTCCAAATCAATTATCACCCAACGGATGGTTAAGTTTTGCTACAACTATAATTTTATCAAGCAGAGCAAAAATCCGTTGCTTTCACAGTCATCATTCGCTCAATTAGGACACGCCCACCTACACGTTTCGTCACTAGTACGTGACTTCGTCAGGGCATAGGGGCGGCCCAGCTGTTCAGTCGGTCATTTATATCCAGACGTTGCCATGGTGATGGCATTGTTTGCAGAAGTGTTCCCCGCAATACTGGCGATCATACTTCTCTGGTATTAACACAGCTTACTGTGCTCATTGAGTAAGCCCACGCTATATTTAAAGGTGGGAGATCAGTTACTTATACAGGGCAACAGATGCTAACTGCTGGTACTTCGAATATGAATTGATCCATATCTGTACATCTTATGCGGATTGTCAAAGAGAAGAGAAAGAGCATTTTTAATCAGAGCATTTAGATCACTTAAACGATTTAAACAGTTTAGTTGTTAGTTACCATTATAGATTTTGCTGGAATTTAAGTTCATTATCCTGAAAATAACAATTATACTTTAGTGTTCACTGTCATTACATAGGTCGAATATTATTGGTTGTGCACACATTCAACCCCAATTATATATTGAAGCATATCTTATATTAGATGTTAAAAATTATTAAAGAGTCCCCATACAGTTGATATTCAGCGTATGACTCTATATAACTTGAAAAGTAAATGAATAAATACATCCATTTGTTAAAGCTATTCCTGTAAACACATCAGTAGAGAGAGATTGATACTATATCCTAACCATGTAGCCTCTCAAGGTTATTGCTATCAGATATTTCATATTGATACAGTATTAGTTAGTTCTATGTTTTGCCACTGGTACATTACAATTCCACTTGATATCCCCCATATGTTCCAATACTCTTGTGCGTAATTCTCTTGATGTTTCGCCTACGTAAATTAGTGGACATTCGCACATTGCCACATATATGACTCTCTTAGTTCTGCAATTCATAAAATCAGTTATTAGGTAACATTTGCCTGTTCTGGGGTGTTCAAAGTGTTTCAAGGGGGACATGTTTTTACAGGCTTGGCAATGGCCACATTTATAGAAACCTCTTGTTTCTTGTAGCCAAGTTCTCTGTTTTACTTGAGTGAAGTGACTATTAGTCAGGATATCTTTCAGATTCTGAGATCTCCTAATAGTTATTATGTGCTTATCCATAATCACTTCTGACAGATCAGAATCCTCCTGTAGCACATGCCAATGCTTCTGAAAAATATTACGAATCTTACTGTTTTTCTCATCAAAGGTACCTATAATCCGGATTTTATTGGAGGTAGTCTCTTTATTGGTGTCATTTTTTTTCCTGTAATAATTTTGATCTTTCCAATGATTTTGCTTTTTGATAGGCCCTTTTTAGGCATCTACCAGGATAACCCCTTTCTTTGAATCTCTTCCTCAGTTCTTTTGCTTCTATCTCAAAGTCTTCCAAAGTACTGCATTTACGTCTTGCCCTTAGATATTGCCCAAAGGGGATACCCATCCTTTGGCTTTTAGGATGGTAACTATCCCAATTCAGGAGGATATTTGTTGATGTTTCTTTTCTAAACAACTTAGTGCTTAGGGACCCATCTCCTTCTTTCTTAATCTCCAAATCTAAAAAGGAAATATGGTTCTCCTCAATGGTAGAGGTACAGTGCATTCCATGGACATTGTCATTCAGCCAACACATAAAATGAGCAAAGTCATCTTTAGTGCCTATCCATAGTATCAGCACATCATCAATGTAGTGAATGTATAGATCCATAAATCTCATAATGGGATTCATGTCTTGATTCAAAATGTAAGTATGTTATATCCATCCTAAGAACAAGTTATCATAAGTAAGTGCACAGCAAGTGCCCATTGCTATGCCCTTCTTTTGTAAATATACTTTGTTATTAAACAGAAAATAATTGTGTTTAAGTACGAAATCTAGGAGGTCTATGATAAAATCATCCTCTTCACATCCTCTAGGATTCATCATTTTTAGGAAGTATTGGACAGCTTTTTGTCCCAACGGATGAGAGATATTGGAGTATAGGCTTTCAACATCTATGCTTGCCAATAACGTGTTCTCCTGTACACAGATATTCTCTAAGCACTTAAGGACATCTTTTGTATCACGAACATATGATGTTAATGTATACACAAATTCCCTACGTTTTTTTATCTATATAGGTACTGATGTTTTCCGTCAGGCATCCATTCCCAGACACTATTGGTCTACCTGGGGGTACCTCTATGTTTTTATGGATTTTAGGCAAGCTCTAGAATGTTGCTATTCTTGGTGTCATGTTACACATGAATAGGTATTCAGATTTGGTGATTATTCTTTCACCATAGCCCCTATCCAATAATGATTTTAATTCATTGCAAAATTTTATAGTCGGATCTTGTGATAGAATCTGATAGTTATCTGTATTAGTTAAAATATCCAAACACATCTTTTTATATTGTGTGTTGTTCATAATTACCAGGTTTCCACCTTTATCCGAACTCTTAATTGTTATCTCAGGGTTATTTTTTAACTCAGCCATTGCCTTTCTCTCTTTGAAACTGAGATTTTTCCTAGTTTGACTTTTGCAATTAAGTGCTTCAAGTTCGGTGGTTACCAGGGAAATGAATTTATCAATGGTAGGATATTTAGAATTTGCAGGCATAAAAGTACTCTTAGGTTTCACTGTACTATGTTTGGAGACATTGCTCGAGTCATGATTTTCATCTAATAGTGTTATCATTAGATTAACTATCTCCTGATCCTCTTCTTCCACTCCCATGTCTGTGAGACAGATTTTATTAGCTTCTTTATGATATTTATGTAGTGCCAATTTTCTCACGAATAGGTGTGTATCCTTCACCCAATTGAAAGTATCATATTTGGGAGTGGGAATGAAGGACAGACCCTTAGATAGCAAAGTGTAGTGTTCATGTCTTAAATATATCCCTGCAAGATTTATTATTTGTAATCCCCTATCATTCCTTTTTGTTTGTTTGGTGGTTTCATTCTGTTTTGTTGCCTTGTTCTTACTGTTCTTTTTGGTGGAAAGAGATCCTTCTCTAAAAAAATCCTCATGATTGAGGGTTCTGTTATTGGTGGTATTACAGTCGCTACCACTGTTGATGTTTGTTCCTCATCTGAAATTTCAGATTCAGTAGAGGAGCTTTCTAGTGTGTTACTTTTGTATCTATATTCTTGTGTTTGTCTCATATTTTTACGTTTTTAATTCGTTTTATAGATATTTCCCTTTTGGTGGTCAGACCAGTCTCTCTGTAATTTCCTATTTTTTGTTTCACTCAGTTCCTCTTTCAACTTGTCTATATGGAATTTCAATTTCTGATCCAAAGCTTCAAAATCTTTGTGTGAGGTAAATTTATTGGTTTGCACTTTGGCTTCCTCCACTAGCTTTGTTAACAGATCATGTTACGGCTAGATTTGGAGTTTTGTCGGTAACGACCCGAAAAACTAACGCCGGCTTTTTTCTGGCCGCACCATAAAATTAACTCTGGTATTGAGAGTCCAAAAAAATGCAGCGTTAGGCTCCAAAAAAGGAGCGTAGAGCATATTTACCGCAAATGCAACTCTCGATACCAGAGTTGCTTACGGACGCGGCCAGCCTAAAAAACGTGCTCGTGCACGATTCCCCCATAGGAAACAATGGGGCAGTTTGAGCTGAAAAAAAACCTAACACCTGCAAAAAAGCCGCGTTCAGCTCCTAACGCAGCCCCATTGTTTCCTATGGGGAAACACTTCCTACGTCTGCACCTAACACCCTAACATGTACCCCGAGTCTAAACACCCCTACCCTTACACTTATTAACCCCTAATCTGCCGGCCCCGCTATCGCTGACCCCTGAATATTATTTTTAACCCCTAATCTGCCGCTCCGTAAACCGCCGCTACTTACATTATAGCTATGTACCCCTAATCTGCTGCCCCTAACACCGCCGACCCGCTATATTATATTTATTAACCCCTAATCTGCCCCCCTCAACGTCGCCTCCACCTGCCTACACTTATTAACCCCTAATCTGCCGAGCGGACCGCACCGCTACTATAATAAAGTTATTAACCCCTAATCCGCATCACTAACCCTATCATAAATAGTATTCACCCCTAATCTGCCCTCCCTAACATCGCCGACACATAACTTAAATTATTAACCCCTAATCTGCCTACCGGAGCTCACCGCTACTATAATAAATGGATTAACCCCTAAAGCTAAGTCTAACCCTAACACTAACACCCCCCTAAGTTAAATATAATTTAAATCTAACGAAATTAATTAACTCTTATTAAATAAATTATTCCTATTTAAAGCTAAATACTTACCTGTAAAAGAAATCCTAATATAGCTACAATATAAATTATAATTACATTGTAGCTATTTTAGGATTAATATTTATTTTACAGGCAACTTTGTAATTATTTTAACCATGTACAATAGCTATTAAATAGTTAAGAACTATTTAATAGTTACCTAGTTCAAATAATAACAAAATTACCTGCAAAATAAATCCTAACCTAAGTTACAATTAAACCTAACACTACACTATCATTAAATTAATTAAATAAAATACCTACAATTACCTACAATAAAACCTAACACTACACTATCAATAAATAAATTAAATACAATTCCTACAAATAACTACAATGAAATAAAGTTACAAAAAATAAAAAAATATTTACAAACATAAGAAAAATATTACAACAATTTTAAACTAATTACACCTACTCTAAGCCCCCTAATAAAATAACAAAGACCCCCAAAATAAAAAAATGCCCTACCCTATTCTAAATTAATAAAGTTAAAAGCTCTTTTACCTTACCAGCCCTGAACAGGGCCCTTTGCGGGGCATGCCCCAAGAAATTCAGCTCTTTTGCCTGTAAAAAAAAACATACAATACCCCCCCCCCAACATTACAACCCACCACCCACATACCCCTAATCTAACCCAAACCCCCCTTAAATAAACCTAACACTAAGCCCCTGAAGATCTTCCTACCTTGTCTTCACCTCACCAGGTATCACTGATCCGTCCTGGCTCCAAAATCTTCATCCAACCCAAGCGGGGGCTGGCGATCCATCATCCGGTGCTGAAGAGGTCCAGAAGAGGCTCCAAAGTCTTCCTCCTATCCGGCAAGAAGAGGACATCCGGACCGGCAAACATCTTCATCCAAGCGGCATCTTCTATCTTCTTCCATCCGGCGCGGAGCGGGTCCATCTTGAAGCAGCTGACGCGGATCCATCCTCTTCTTCCGGCGACTCCCGACGAATGACGGTTCCTTTAAGGGACGTCATCCAAGATGGCGTCCCTCGAATTCCGATTGGCTGATAGGATTCTATCAGCCAATCGGAATTAAGGTAGGAATATTCTGATTGGCTGATGGAATCAGCCAATCAGAATCAAGTTCAATCCGATTGGCTGATCCATTGAGAATCCAGATCGGATTGAACTTGATCGGATTGAACTTGATTCTGATTGGCTGATTCCATCAGCCAATCAGAATATTCCTACCTTAATTCCGATTGGCTGATAGAATCCTATCAGCCAATCGGAATTTGAGGGACGCCATCTTGGATGACGTCCCTTAAAGGAACCGTCATTCGTCGGGAGTCGCCGGAAGAAGAGGATGGATCCGCGTCAGCTGCTTCAAGATGGACCCGCTCCGCGCCGGATGGAAGAAGATAGAAGATGCCGCTTGGATGAAGATGTTTGCCGGTCCGGATGTCCTCTTCTTGCCGGATAGGAGGAAGACTTTGGAGCCTCTTCTGGACCTCTTCAGCACCGGATGATGGATCGCCAGCCCCCGCTTGGGTTGGATGAAGATTTTGGAGCCAGGACGGATCGGTGATACCTGGTGAGGTGAAGACAAGGTAGGAAGATATTCAGGGGCTTAGTGTTAGGTTTATTTATGGGGGGTTTGGGTTAGATTAGGGGTATGTGGGTGGTGGGTTGTAATGATGGGGGGGGGTATTGTATGTTTTTTTTTTACAGGCAAAAGAGCTGAATTTCTTGGGGCATGCCCCGCAAAGGGCCCTGTTCAGGGCTGGTAAGGTAAAAGAGCTTTTAACTTTATTAATTTAGAATAGGGTAGGGCATTTTTTTATTTTGTTATTTTATTAGGGGGCTTAGAGTAGGTGTAATTAGTTTAAAATTGTTGTAATATTTTTCTGATGTTTGTAAATATTTTTTTATTTTTTGTACTTTAGTTAGTTTATTTCATTGTAGTTATTTGTAGGAATTGTATTTAATTTATTTATTGATAGTGTAGTGTTAGGTTTTATTGTAGGTAATTGTAGGTATTTTATTTAATTAATTTAATGATAGTGTAGTGTTAGGTTTAATTGTAACTTAGGTTAGGATTTATTTTGCAGGTAATTTTGTTATTATTTGAACTAGGTAACTATTAAATAGTTCTTAACTATTTAATAGTGATTGTACCTGGTTAAAATAATTACAAAGTTGCCTGTAAAATAAATATTAATCCTAAAATAGCTACAATGTAATTGTTATTTATATTGTAGCTATATTAGGATTTATTTTACAGGTAAGTATTTAGCTTTAAATAGGAATAATTTATTTAATAAGAGTTAATTAATTTCGTTAGATTTAAATTATATTTAACTTAGGGGGGTGTTAGTGTTAGGGTTAGACTTAGCTTTAGGGGTTAATCCATTTATTATAGTAGCGGTGAGCTCCGGTCGGCAGATTAGGGGTTAATGTTTGAAGTTAGGTGTCGGCGATGTTAGGGAGGGCAGATTAGGGGTTAATACTATTTATGATAGGGTTAGTGAGGCGGATTAGGGGTTAATAACTTTATTATAGTAGCGGTGCGGTCCGGTCGGCAGATTAGGGGTTAATCAGTGTAGGCAGGTGGAGGCGACGTTGAGGGGGGCAGATTAGGGGTTAATAAATATAATTCAGGGGTCGGCGGGGTTAGGGGCAGCAGATTAGGGGTACATAGGGATAATTTAGCTGGCGGCGCTTTGCGGTCGGCAGATTAGGGGTTAAAAAAAAATTTGAGTGGCGGCGATGTGGGGGGACCTCGGTTTAGGGGTACATAGGTAGTTTATGGGTGTTAGTGTACTTTAGGGTACAGTAGTTAAGAGCTTTATGAACCGACGTTAGCCCAGAAAGCTCTTAACTCCTGCTTTTTTTCTGCGGCTGGAGTTTTGTCGTTAGAGCTCTAACGCTCACTTCAGAAACGACTCTAAATACCGGAGTTAGAAAGACCCCATTGAAAAGATAGGATACGCAATTTACGTAAGGGGATCTGCGGTATGGAAAAGTCGCGGCTGAAAAGTGAGCGTTAGACCCTATTTTCAGTGACTCCAAATACCGGAGTTAGCCTAAAACCAGCGTTAGGAGCCTCTAACGCTGGTTTTCACGGCTACCGCCAAACTCCAAATCTAGGTCATTGATTTTTCTCATATTCAAGTGTGAGTTTCATTAAATCAAGAGAACACTGAGTCAAAATTTCTTGCCATCTTAAGACAAAATTCTCATCAGAGATGTGAAAGGAGGGTGCCAATTGTATACATAATCCCCTTGGAATAAGTTTGTTTTTAACATAATTCTCAAGACTAAAAATCTCCCAAAAAGATTTTACTTGCTTTTTCATTATTTTTGCTATACTCTTAAAGGCCTCTTCAATATTACTGGCCTGTGGACATACATTCCCTATATTATGGGTAAAAAGCCTTTCAGCTTCTTGCTTCCATTGGTCAAAATCAATAGTTGACGACAAATAACCTGCCATAGCTATTTGTTCTAGGTACCTTTAATACCCCAAATTCTAGAATGTGAATTGAATCACTAGATACAATAATGGATGTGTTTATGGAAAGTTAAAGGATTTGTGGCATTGAAGCCAAGTGCTGAATTACACACTGCATAAATATAGTGAATAGAAAAGTAATAAAATAACACTTTATTTAACATATATATACAGACGAACAATATCGAATTGGATCAATAGGAAGATATGGGTATGTGCCAACCATTCCTATACAGTCAAATATTAGTGATCCAACAAATATATTAAAAACAATAGGCATAAAAATGAGCTATGTGACCTAATTGTAATCTCGTGAGACTGTTAGACTAAAGGGGTAAATTCTAAGAATATAGTGTACGGTATAGGGCAGTAATCATGCAATGCACTCAGAACTATGCGCTCAAAGGCGTCCTCCTGCCTGCGTACTGCTGGGATTGAACCCAGTCAGCCGATTTCTAGCTAGTTACCCTATATCTTGGATTACCATACACTCATAGTTAGGAATAATTCCTATATTCCATATTTCTCATTCCATGGATATAACTATGTATTCACAAGTTACCCCAACATTCACTTATTCAAACATATACACTAATGACACAGCGTGGCATTATCTCACACTGTAGAAAAACAGAAAGAAAAGAGAAGGGCGCCTCCTAGTGTAGCCAATTTTTATATGGGAGATAATGCAAAAGTAAGCATACTCACAATGTGGAAAGGCAAAGGTAATGCCTAGATGAGCGATCTGGGAACTTCACAGTGTCCCAGCTGACTGTGCACTATGCTTAGAGGGCTGCTCCTCCCAAATGCAGAAGGGATATCTGTATTCTGAAAATCAAGAGCAAAAAACAAGAGGGCGACCCCTAGTGCAGATCAATGATGAACCAGTGGTGAAAATCTGTTAGTACTGACGAATGGATACTCACAAGATGAATTGCACCCTGAAGTGCAAATATGGCATACTAGGAATATTATAGTGTCCTAGTGCACAAATCCAACCCAAAAGAGGCACTGTTGTGATGACAAATGGACTTTAAGTATATGAGATGGACATCAGGATGGTGGAAAAGATAAAGAGAACTCCAGTATCGATATAAAAATATTTAATAAAAAGATAAAAAATGAACATACACAGATCAACAATGATATCTGTTTGTAAAATTGCTACGCGTTTCTAAGCGTTAACCACGCTTTTTCCTCAGGCAAATGATACTGGATGTGCTGGAGTCTCTTACATATATACCCCTGTATAGGCTTAATGAAAACAGCTGTAGCTAATTTGAACAGGTGCTGCATAGATTAGTCTAACAGGTTGTTTAAAGCAAATAACAATGTTACAATCCAATGTGTATAGCCAAATATCTAATACAATAATGCTCAATAGTCCTTCTAAACATATATTAAATAAAATAAAAAACACATATAAATACCTCGAGCTTTAGGTTATCTTAAATATTTAAAAGCCGTATTGGGAATAATCGTCATAGTATGTATACATGCAGGGTTTATTTCTGCCAATGCGCTATTTATATATCTATTTATCTTCCTTGGTGGTATTATTGGAGATGGCCCTACAAATAGATAATAAACTAAGAAAATACGATCCTATATTTCTAAATATGAGAGGGTGTGTATCATTGAACAAATTATAATGTTATATGACTGGCCTGTCCGATTACTACGTCAGAACGGGGTGTGTTGCGCTAAGCTAATAGCCGTGTTGTATTCAAAATATCTCCATACTGTGTTGTGTTGCTTCACCTGATTGGGGCTAAGGTTGTATATCTAGTGACGTGAAGGTGCGTACATATGCACCAATGTGAACAGAAACATTAACCTCTGTTGTTAGGTGTTTGTGATTGTGGGTGTGTATCTAATGACGTGGAGATGCATACAAGTACACCCCTGGATACAAAATCAGTTACCTCTGTTGCTATGTAGAGATATAACGTGTTTACCGTGATAAAAAACTGATACCTTGATGTGCAAAAAAGCTGAGTCGGCTTTGACTATAATATTCACATTAACTAACTACATTCCTAACAAGTGTGTATATGACATGTATATAAGAACGTGAATATAAGGACCACAATACGAATTAATATATAAAAAAAAAAATATATAATATAAGTGTGTATAAATCTGTGTCTTAGTGATAAATGATGCAATTTATTGCATCGTTGTATCTAAACCAAAGTTATGTGATAGATAGAGATCTGCCAGAATTTTATGTGAACAGTATGATATAATGAAATTGGAATACTAGGTGGGTATAGAGTATAATATAAAATGATAGTGAACATTCATGAGTATGACAAAAATGAAAGAGAAATATTATTGGATATATAATCTAATATAAAATGATAGTGTAGGATTCATTCAAAATTATGAATAAGTGATGAATTTAAATATTTAAATTTAATGTGAAGATATATAATAATGAAATAAGTCCGATGTTGTGATATGGGTAAAAAAATAATATTGTATATATTGGGGATGTATTAAAAAGCAGCGGAATCTATTACTTCGTTAAGCCCCTCCGGATGTAAAGTTTTAAATTGATAAATCCAAAAGGTTTCCCTCTGGCGTAATTTAATCATTCTGTTTTGAGAACTTATAGCAGGAATCATTTCCAATGGGGTGATGTTCATGACGCACTTGTTTGTGCCATGTATGGAAGAATGGTGCCTAGAAGTACTATATTTATCAGATCCTTTCAGGATACATCTCAAATGTTCTGACCATCTTTGTCTAATTTTTCTACAGGTGCGACCTATATATTGTAGGCCACACAAGCACGTTATACAATATACTACAAAATTGGAATTGCATGTTATTCTTTGAGTAATTGCAAATGATTCTCCTGTGCTGTTAGATATAATATTTTTGCAACTATTCGTTATGTATTTGCACATGTTGCATCTATTTTTATTACATCTATAAGTTCCTATGTTTGGTATTGTGGAGCTATGAATACTATTGTTCTGAGCTTTAAACTTACGTTTGCACATCACTACCTTACTAGCTGCCAGTCTTTCTTTAATAGTAGGGGCTCTTTTAAATGTGCATCTGGGTTTGTCTTGTAATATTATTTTGAAGATGGGGTCTCGTTTAAGTAATGGCCAATGTTTAAACAGAATCTTTTTAATCTCCTTGTAGTTGTTATTGTATCTAGTAATGAATGAAGATTCATAATGTGAATCTTCATTTCTGGGTTTTTCTAAACTTTTTGGTTTTAACAATTCTCCTCTATTTAGAGAGCGTGCTTTTTGAAAGCCTAATTCAATTAATTCTTCTGGATAGTGTTTCTCCTTGAATTTATTTTTAAGGAGTATGCTTTGTGTGTCATAAGTGTTAATGTCTGTACAGTTACGCCGGATCCTCCTAAACTGACTGTATGGAATATTTGTCTTCCAACTAATGTGGTGGTTACTAAAGTAGTCCAAAAAATTATTGCTGTCTACCTGCTTGAAAAAGGTACATGACTGAATGTTATTGTCCTCTCCCCACATTAGGGTGACATCCAAAAAATCAATTTGATCTGTTTGGATGTTCCAAGTAAATTGGATTCCCATATTATTATCATTTAGATAATTCTGAAAGGAGGCAAGTGTGGAAGATGATCCCCTCCAAACAAACAATAGATCATCTATATAACGGCCATAGAAGACCAGATTTTGCTCCCATTCTGCATTATAGATGTATTTGGATTCAAAAGTACCCATAAATAAATTTGCAAAACTGGGAGCAAATCTGGTCCCCATGGCCGTTCCCTTGGTCTGAAGAAAAAAACCGTCTAGAAATTTAAAATAATTATGAGTTAATATGAAATGTATAAGTTTAAGCAAATAATTCTTTTGGATATCAGACATATATGGATCTTCACTAAGATAACTGTCTACAGAGTCTAAGCCTATATCATGTTTGATATTAGAATACAGGGAACTAACATCACAAGATACCCAAATGAGATGTTTTTCTTTTTTGATTTCAGATAATTTTTGCAATAGATCGGTAGTGTCTTTTATATAAGATCTTAGTTGGATGACATATCTTTGGAGATAATAATCAATATATAATGAGAGGTTATCAGTAAGACTATTCATACCCGCAATGATTGGTCGACCGGGAGGATTATGGATTTGTTTATGAATCTTTGGTAAGTGGTAGTAATATGGAATGTTAGGATTAATGGGTATGAGAAATTTTCTCTCTTTTTGTGTTAGAATGCCATGTTCATGGCCATAAGTAATTAATTTTTTAAGTTCTTTGGTATATGTATCTGTGGGATCTATTGAGAGTTGTTTATAATAGTCTTTGTCTAACAGAATCTTTCTAGCCTCACGTATATAATCTTCATAATTTTGTATTACTAGACCGCCGCCTTTATCAGCTTGGCGGATTATGATAGAATTATCATTTGAAAGATTGCGTAAAGCCCTTTGTTCATTGGGCCATATATTGTTATATCCTTTATTATTATAGGGAGGAAGCTTCCCAAAATCTTCTAATACCAAGTTTTGGAAAATATCTAAATATGCAAGATTCTCTCCATGGGGGTAAAAGGTAGAGGGGAGGGAAAGGTTAGTGTGAATCACTCCTTCGAACAATTGTTCTGAGAGGTCTTCTGGATCTATATAAAGGACTTGCATGTTCCTTTCTGTTGTCATATTGTCTGTGAGGACTGGCAAGCCTACAGTTTTTTGACTCTTAAGCTGTTTATTAGCAAAATAGCGCTGTAGAGCTAGTTTTCTGGTGTATTTGTTTAAGTCTACAAATAGTTCAAACATTTTATGAGAGTTTGAAGGGCAAAAACTGAGGTCTTTTCCTAGAATTCTAATTTCATCGTTCGATAATGGTCTATCTGATAAATTGAATATGCCATTACTTAGTTGTTGTAACTTCTTTTCCTTGGTGGCAACTCCCCTTCCCCTATGTCCCCGTTTGTGTGTGTTCTTTTGTTTCTTCCCGGTTGTTGGTAAGGGGTATTTTGGCCTTCTCGTCTCCAAAGGGGAGCTAGTGGTATGCGTTCTTCTAAAAAAGGAACCGAATTGTGTGGAATCGGTGAATCTTGGAAAGGTGTAGTCTCTCTATTCTGATTAGATTGATCTATCTGGATACCGGAAGGTCCCGGTAACTCCTCTCTATTAGGTTTCTGGAAGTGTTGTGTGTTCTGATAATAATAATGTGAATTAGAAGAAAGTTTAGGAGTGTGTCTTTGTGATTGATCTTTATGATAAAATTGGGAGGTGTGCTGGTCTTTGTGATTAGTAGTTCCATGTGGCCTGTATTGATCTTGGGGGTGTGGTTGATGTCTATATTCTTGTTCAATCAAAGGGGAGAATCTATTTTGAATGGGAATAGGATTTCTTTCAAAATTTCTATTTCCTCCATATGTGTTAGCTGACTGGTGGGTAGAGTGAGATCTGTTGGCTCCATATGTGTTGGATGAAGAATGTGTATAGTGTGATCTATGGCTTGATTGTTGTGCTTGGTGTCTATTGGATTGATATGTGTACTGATTTTGATTTCTTTTGTTGTAAGTAACTTTAGTCCAAGTGGATTCTTTAGGCTCATTACTATCTGTTCTGTTGTATGTATAAACTGTGCCTTTGAGATAGTCGCTTTCATCTCTCTCCCTTTTCTTATTCTTTCTTAAGATGATTTCATCTTGGTAATCGTCTGTAGATTTAATGGTTCTCTCATTGAGAGATTGGTATTCTGAATGATCTTTGTATTGTTCTAGTAGCTTTTGTGTGTTTTCTATTTTTTCTGCTATGTCGTTAACTAATTTCTCCCTATGGCTGATTAAAATATCTATAAGGTTGAATGAACAGCTGTCTAAAGCTGCCAACCATTTGGCCAAAAGTGTTTCATCTTCCTTGAATGAACAATTTTTAAGGATTCTAAGCCCTCGTGGGATCTGTTTTTTGTCTCTATATTGTTTTAGTGAGTCAAGGTCCCACCAATGTCTGTGTTCTATTTTGAGATATTCTTCTAGTTGTGAAAAAAGTTGTTTAATAGAGAGTACTGCAGTGGGATCTGTACTAGAAGGATCAAAATTGGGCTGATGTACAGACCTCTTGTTAGCCCTTTCAGTGATGGACAACATGTTTCACTATATGACCACAAATTTGTGAAATATGCTGTATCTAATCAATTAGGTGATAACAATATCTAAAAAGGATTGTAATAGCGATAACTCAGATTGTGGTAACAATAATTGTGATAACAATAACTCACTTATCTAGTTATACACATAAGGAAAAATAAGAATCAATATGAACAATAAAAATGAATAAAAAACAAATAAAAAATGATGACAAATATAAAATACTAAAAATAATAAGCAGTATTAATCGAAAATAGGATAAAAAAATATTCAAACCCAAATCCAAATAATAAAGTCCAGATGGCTATGGTTCCAAAATAGACAAATCAGTCCTAGATATAACAAGACTTGTTGCTGGTCCTGCGCCACTTGATTGGAGGCAGCTCCTTCCAGATAATGATTTCAAAAGGAATGAATCACTGTAGAAAAACAGAAAGAAAAGAGAAGGGCGCCTCCTAGTGTAGCCAATTTTTATATGGGAGATAATGCAAAAGTAAGCATACTCACAATGTGGAAAGGCAAAGGTAATGCCTAGATGAGCGATCTGGGAACTTCACAGTGTCCCAGCTGACTGTGCACTATGCTTAGAGGGCTGCTCCTCCCAAATGCAGAAGGGATATCTGTATTCTGAAAATCAAGAGCAAAAAACAAGAGGGCGACCCCTAGTGCAGATCAATGATGAACCAGTGGTGAAAATCTGTTAGTACTGACGAATGGATACTCACAAGATGAATTGCACCCTGAAGTGCAAATATGGCATACTAGGAATATTATAGTGTCCTAGTGCACAAATCCAACCCAAAAGAGGCACTGTTGTGATGACAAATGGACTTTAAGTATATGAGATGGACATCAGGATGGTGGAAAAGATAAAGAGAACTCCAGTATCGATATAAAAATATTTAATAAAAAGATAAAAAATGAACATACACAGATCAACAATGATATCTGTTTGTAAAATTGCTACGCGTTTCTAAGCGTTAACCACGCTTTTTCCTCAGGCAAATGATACTGGATGTGCTGGAGTCTCTTACATATATACCCCTGTATAGGCTTAATGAAAACAGCTGTAGCTAATTTGAACAGGTGCTGCATAGATTAGTCTAACAGGTTGTTTAAAGCAAATAACAATGTTACAATCCAATGTGTATAGCCAAATATCTAATACAATAATGCTCAATAGTCCTTCTAAACATATATTAAATAAAATAAAAAACACATATAAATACCTCGAGCTTTAGGTTATCTTAAATATTTAAAAGCCGTATTGGGAATAATCGTCATAGTATGTATACATGCAGGGTTTATTTCTGCCAATGCGCTATTTATATATCTATTTATCTTCCTTGGTGGTATTATTGGAGATGGCCCTACAAATAGATAATAAACTAAGAAAATACGATCCTATATTTCTAAATATGAGAGGGTGTGTATCATTGAACAAATTATAATGTTATATGACTGGCCTGTCCGATTACTACGTCAGAACGGGGTGTGTTGCGCTAAGCTAATAGCCGTGTTGTATTCAAAATATCTCCATACTGTGTTGTGTTGCTTCACCTGATTGGGGCTAAGGTTGTATATCTAGTGACGTGAAGGTGCGTACATATGCACCAATGTGAACAGAAACATTAACCTCTGTTGTTAGGTGTTTGTGATTGTGGGTGTGTATCTAATGACGTGGAGATGCATATTCAATTTATCAGATAGACCATTATCGAACGATGAAATTAGAATTCTAGGAAAAGGCCTCAGTTTTTGCCCTTCAAACTCTCATAAAATGTTTGAACTATTTGTAGACTTAAACAAATACACCAGAAAACTAGCTCTACAGCGCTATTTTGCTAATAAACAGCTTAAGAGTCAAAAAACTGTAGGCTTGCCAGTCCTCACAGACAATATGACAACAGAAAGGAACATGCAAGTCCTTTATATAGATCCAGAAGACCTCTCAGAACAATTGTTCGAAGGAGTGATTCACACTAACCTTTCCCTCCCCTCTACCTTTTACCCCCATGGAGAGAATCTTGCATATTTAGATATTTTCCAAAACTTGGTATTAGAAGATTTTGGGAAGCTTCCTCCCTATAATAATAAAGGATATAACAATATATGGCCCAATGAACAAAGGGCTTTACGCAATCTTTCAAATGATAATTCTATCATAATCCGCCAAGCTGATAAAGGCGGCGGTCTAGTAATACAAAATTATGAAGATTATATACGTGAGGCTAGAAAGATTCTGTTAGACAAAGACTATTATAAACAACTCTCAATAGATCCCACAGATACATATACCAAAGAACTTAAAAAATTAATTACTTATGGCCATGAACATGGCATTCTAACACAAAAAGAGAGAAAATTTCTCATACCCATTAATCCTAACATTCCATATTACTACCACTTACCAAAGATTCATAAACAAATCCATAATCCTCCCGGTCGACCAATCATTGCGGGTATGAATAGTCTTACTGATAACCTCTCATTATATATTGATTATTATCTCCAAAGATATGTCATCCAACTAAGATCTTATATAAAAGACACTACCGATCTATTGCAAAAATTATCTGAAATCAAAAAAGAAAAACATCTCATTTGGGTATCTTGTGATGTTAGTTCCCTGTATTCTAATATCAAACATGATATAGGCTTAGACTCTGTAGACAGTTATCTTAGTGAAGATCCATATATGTCTGATATCCAAAAGAATTATTTGCTTAAACTTATACATTTCATATTAACTCATAATTATTTTAAATTTCTAGACGGTTTTTTTCTTCAGACCAAGGGAACGGCCATGGGGACCAGATTTGCTCCCAGTTTTGCAAATTTATTTATGGGTACTTTTGAATCCAAATACATCTATAATGCAGAATGGGAGCAAAATCTGGTCTTCTATGGCCGTTATATAGATGATCTATTGTTTGTTTGGAGGGGATCATCTTCCACACTTGCCTCCTTTCAGAATTATCTAAATGATAATAATATGGGAATCCAATTTACTTGGAACATCCAAACAGATCAAATTGATTTTTTGGATGTCACCCTAATGTGGGGAGAGGACAATAACATTCAGTCATGTACCTTTTTCAAGCAGGTAGACAGCAATAATTTTTTGGACTACTTTAGTAACCACCACATTAGTTGGAAGACAAATATTCCATACAGTCAGTTTAGGAGGATCCGGCGTAACTGTACAGACATTAACACTTATGACACACAAAGCATACTCCTTAAAAATAAATTCAAGGAGAAACACTATCCAGAAGAATTAATTGAATTAGGCTTTCAAAAAGCACGCTCTCTAAATAGAGGAGAATTGTTAAAACCAAAAAGTTTAGAAAAACCCAGAAATGAAGATTCACATTATGAATCTTCATTCATTACTAGATACAATAACAACTACAAGGAGATTAAAAAGATTCTGTTTAAACATTGGCCATTACTTAAACGAGACCCCATCTTCAAAATAATATTACAAGACAAACCCAGATGCACATTTAAAAGAGCCCCTACTATTAAAGAAAGACTGGCACCTAGTAAGGTAGTGATGTGCAAACGTAAGTTTAAAGCTCAGAACAATAGTATTCATAGCTCCACAATACCAAACATAGGAACTTATAGATGTAATAAAAATAGATGCAACATGTGCAAATACATAACGAATAGTTGCAAAAATATTATATCTAACAGCACAGGAGAATCATTTGCAATTACTCAAAGAATAACATGCAATTCCAATTTTGTAGTATATTGTATAACGTGCTTGTGTGGCCTACAATATATAGGTCGCACCTGTAGAAAAATTAGACAAAGATGGTCAGAACATTTGAGATGTATCCTGAAAGGATCTGATAAATATAGTACTTCTAGGCACCATTCTTCCATACATGGCACAAACAAGTGCGTCATGAACATCACCCCATTGGAAATGATTCCTGCTATAAGTTCTCAAAACAGAATGATTAAATTACGCCAGAGGGAAACCTTTTGGATTTATCAATTTAAAACTTTACATCCGGAGGGGCTTAACGAAGTAATAGATTCCGCTGCTTTTTAATACATCCCCAATATATACAATATTATTTTTTTACCCATATCACAACATCGGACTTATTTCATTATTATATATCTTCACATTAAATTTAAATATTTAAATTCATCACTTATTCATAATTTTGAATGAATCCTACACTATCATTTTATATTAGATTATATATCCAATAATATTTCTCTTTCATTTTTGTCATACTCATGAATGTTCACTATCATTTTATATTATACTCTATACCCACCTAGTATTCCAATTTCATTATATCATACTGTTCACATAAAATTCTGGCAGATCTCTATCTATCACATAACTTTGGTTTAGATACAACGATGCAATAAATTGCATCATTTATCACTAAGACACAGATTTATACACACTTATATTATATTTTTTTTTTTTTATATATTAATTCGTATTGTGGTCCTTATATTCACGTTCTTATATACATGTCATATACACACTTGTTAGGAATGTAGTTAGTTAATGTGAATATTATAGTCAAAGCCGACTCAGCTTTTTTGCACATCAAGGTATCAGTTTTTTATCACGGTAAACACGTTATATCTCTACATAGCAACAGAGGTAACTGATTTTGTATCCAGGGGTGTACTTGTATGCATCTCCACGTCATTAGATACACACCCACAATCACAAACACCTAACAACAGAGGTTAATGTTTCTGTTCACATTGGTGCATATGTACGCACCTTCACGTCACTAGATATACAACCTTAGCCCCAATCAGGTGAAGCAACACAACACAGTATGGAGATATTTTGAATACAACACGGCTATTAGCTTAGCGCAACACACCCCGTTCTGACGTAGTAATCGGACAGGCCAGTCATATAACATTATAATTTGTTCAATGATACACACCCTCTCATATTTAGAAATATAGGATCGTATTTTCTTAGTTTATTATCTATTTGTAGGGCCATCTCCAATAATACCACCAAGGAAGATAAATAGATATATAAATAGCGCATTGGCAGAAATAAACCCTGCATGTATACATACTATGACGATTATTCCCAATACGGCTTTTAAATATTTAAGATAACCTAAAGCTCGAGGTATTTATATGTGTTTTTTATTTTATTTAATATATGTTTAGAAGGACTATTGAGCATTATTGTATTAGATATTTGGCTATACACATTGGATTGTAACATTGTTATTTGCTTTAAACAACCTGTTAGACTAATCTATGCAGCACCTGTTCAAATTAGCTACAGCTGTTTTCATTAAGCCTATACAGGGGTATATATGTAAGAGACTCCAGCACATCCAGTATCATTTGCCTGAGGAAAAAGCGTGGTTAACGCTTAGAAACGCGTAGCAATTTTACAAACAGATATCATTGTTGATCTGTGTATGTTCATTTTTTATCTTTTTATTAAATATTTTTATATCGATACTGGAGTTCTCTTTATCTTTTCCACCATCCTGATGTCCATCTCATATACTTAAAGTCCATTTGTCATCACAACAGTGCCTCTTTTGGGTTGGATTTGTGCACTAGGACACTATAATATTCCTAGTATGCCATATTTGCACTTCAGGGTGCAATTCATCTTGTGAGTATCCATTCGTCAGTACTAACAGATTTTCACCACTGGTTCATCATTGATCTGCACTAGGGGTCGCCCTCTTGTTTTTTGCTCTTGATTATCTCACACTGTATAACACCCATACATCCAAACACAATATATACCATAAAAATCCTCAGTGTATATTTCTTCTACTGAGGCTGCTAGGTTACATAACCTTCCTATCAACATGCATTCGGCAAAAAACGTGTATGGATTAATAAAGGGAATAATGTCTCATATTGCCAAAGTGTATCACTGCCTGACACGTTGTAGCGATATGTATCAATAACCAAACATTGTATCCAAAATATTCAAGATAAAAGTAATGATATTGATCAATCTGCGTGAAGCTCAAATCATCACAGAGTATCAATATATATATCTCCAAATCAATTATCACCCAACGGATGGTTAAGTTTCGTTACAACTATAATTTTATCAAGCAGAGCAACAAGCCGTAGCTTTCACAGTCATCATTCGCTCAATTAGGACATGCCCACCGACGCGTTTCGTCACTGTTAGGTGACTTTGTCAGGGCATAGGGGCGGCCCAGCCGTTCAGTCCGTCTGTTATAGCCGGACGTTGCCATGGTGATGGCATTGTTTGCGGAAGTGTTCCCCGCAATACTAGCGCTCGTACTTCTCTGGTATTAACACAGCTTACTGTGCTCATTGAGTAAGCCCACGCTATATTTAAAGGTGGGAGATCAGTTACTTATACAGGGCAACAGTTGCTAACTGCTGGTACTTCGAATATGAATTGATCCATATGTGTACATCTTATGCGGATTGTCAAAGAGAAGAGAAAGAGCATTTAGATTACTTAAACGATTTAAACAGTTTAGTTGTTAGTTACCATTATAGATTTTGCTGGAATTTAAGTTCATTATCCTGAAAATAACAATTATACTTTAGTGTTCACTGTCATTACATAGGTCGAATATTATTGGTTGTGCACACATTCACCCCCAATTATATATTGAAGCATATCTTATATTAGATGTTAAAAATTATTAAAGAGTCCCCATACAGTTGATATTCAGCGTATGACTCTATGTAACTTGAAAAGTAAATGAATAAATACATCCATTTGTTAAAGCTATTCCTGTAAACACATCAGTAGAGAGAGATTGATACTATATCCTAACCATGTAGCCTCTCAAGGTTATTGCTATCAGATATTTCATATTGATACAGTATTAGTTAGTTCTATGTTTTGCCACTGGTACATTACGATTCCACTTGATATCCCCCATATGTTCCAATACTCTTGTGCGTAATTCTCTTGATGTTTTGCCTACGTAAATTAGTGGACATTTGCACATCGCCACATATATGACTCTCTTAGTTCTGCAATTCATAAAATCAGTTATTAGGTAACATTTGCCTGTTCTGGGGTGTTCAAAGTGTTTCAAGGGGGACATGTTTTTACAGGCTTGGCAATGGCCACATTTATAGAAACCTCTTGTTTCTTGTAACCAAGTTCTCTGTTTTACTTGAGTGAAGTGACTATTAGCCAGGATATCTTTCAGATTCTGAGATCTCCTATTAGTTATTATGGGCTTATCCATAATCACTTCTGACAGATCAGAATCCTCCTGTAGCACATGCCAATGCTTCTGAAAAATATTACGAATCTTACTGTTTTTCTTATCAAAGGTACCTATAATCCTGATTTTATTGGAGGTAGTCTCTTTATTGGTGTCATCTTTTTCCTGTAATAATTTTGGTCTTTCCAATGATTTTGCTTTTTGATAGGCCCTTTTTAGGCATCTACCCGAATAACCCCTTTCTTTGAATCTCTTCCTCAGTTCTTTTGCTTCTATCTCAAAGTCTTCCAAAGTACTGCAGTTACGTCTTGCCCTTAGATATTGCCCAAAGGGGATACCCATCCTTTGGCTTTTAGGATGGTAACTATCCCAATTCAGGAGGATATTTGTTGATGTTTCTTTCCTAAACAACTTAGTGCTTAGGGACCCATCTACTTCTTTCTTAATCTCCAAATCTAAAAAGGAAATATGGTTCTCCTCAATGGTAGGGGTATAGTGCATTCCATGGACATTGTCATTCAGCCAACACATAAAATGAGCAAAGTCATCTTTAGTGCCTATCCATAGTATCAGCACATCATCAATGTAGCGAATGTATAGGTCCATAAATCTCATAAAGGGATTTATGTCTTGATTCAAAATGTAAGTATGTTCTATCCATCCTAAGAACAAGTTGGCATAAGTAGGTGCACAGCAAGTGCCCATTGCTGTGCCCTTCTTTTGTAAATATACTTTGTTATCAAACAGAAAATAATTGTGTTTAAGTACGAAATCTAGGAGGTCTATGATAAAATCATCCTCTTCACATACTCTAGGATTCATCATTTTAAGGCAGCTTTTTGTCCCAACGGATGAGAGATATTGGAGTATAGGCTTTCAACATCTATGCTTGCCAATAACGTGTTCTCCTGTACACAGATATTCTCTAAGCACTTAAGGACATCTT